>NC_091130.1:118750413-119050413 GCF_040183065.1 Periplaneta americana
GTAGCTTTCTGCTTTCGCGTATTAAATACTAGGTACGGTAACTTGTTGACTAGTTTTCAGCCTGTTGTGAGCTATCCTCAGAACTGGGTGGTCCTGATTTTCGCGCCTTCTGTTTGCGTTTCCTGTGGGAGTATGTTTGTGTAGTGTAATGTGGAGTCAAAAAGTGTGTGTGTTCTGAAATTGAGTTGTGTGTTGAGAATTTCATTTGGATGTGTTTTTATGTACTTATATATTTCGTATTTTTCTAGTGTGTTTAGTTTCTGGTTTTTCGTTTGAATATGTAGAATTTCCATGTCTGTGTCTATGTTGCTGTAGGTGTGGTTAGCATTTGGGTTGTGTTCTGCGAATGTGGAAATGTTTTGTAATTTTGTTATGGCTTAAGTAGTCTGTTTACCATTGTTCGGAATGCAGCTTCTTTGTGTTGTGTCTTGTTGTTATGGATTTTCTGTATATTTTGAATGTGTGTTTGTTGTCAACTTTTGTTATTGTAATATCTTGGAAATTTATGGATTTGTTGTTTTCATTTTATAATGTGTAGTGCAGCTTTAGTTGTATTTGTTTATGTGTTGATATACGTTTTGAATCTGTCTTTTGTTTCCTTTGTATTGTACAGGGACATCACTTTATTTTTACCAACATTTTTAACATTCACCTGTCTATACTCGGAAACACTGTTGTCCCCTTCCATTACAGGAGTTTGGTGTTACTAGTGCAATATGTAAACACATAATTTTAGTAGCTATAAGAGGAGAGAAAAGTAGTGTATCCATTTATGTTACAGGGAAATACGTTATTACTATTTTCAGTTTGTTTACTACTTTTACGGTATTTATCAAAATACAGTAGAGTAGTAACAGTTTTTTTTTTTCACAAACTCAACTCTTCAGGCGGTTGTATTCATTATGTAATGGCTACTTTAATCAGCATATTACAGTACTTTCGGTAACTCCAATCTTCACTTCTGCACAGTCCACACAGATAAAGTTATTCAGTCATGCTACACACCTTACTTGTGCGAAATAAGCAGGGACAGGAGTTTATGGAAATCGCGAAAATCACGACATAATAGATATATAATAGATTTTTACTAATCTTTACGAATTAAGTGATTCTGATTAATAATATTCGGATAAAACAATCGCGACAAATCGCGAAATAGAGTTCTAGGAGCGAAATATGAACACATTCGCGAATTATTATTATTCCGAAGTTGTATAGCGAATTTCATATTTTGAGTTCTTTTTTACGACTTTTTTTTTTCTTTTGAATCTGTTATATATCCAAGTAGGCTAGATTTACATGGTATTCTAGGTGTTCTGATTACATTAGTGAACTCAAAAGACGGAGAATTCAACATTTCATCAATAATTTGAAAGTGTTAATTTGAGGGCTGCAAGTTTTTTTCGTGTTTAATGAATGTGTGTTAAATACAGTCTCAATCCAACAAATATTGTCTATTGGCCATACCGCACCTTTACCAGAATCCAACGAACCTTTAATATTAATTATTTGGAAAGTAATATTCATACTGAGCTAATACTCCAATTTCAAAATAATTGTATTTTCTAAAATTTCCATTAATACCTGCCAGGAGTACAAATCAATCTCCAACAATCTCCGCCGACACTAATATTAAAAAACACAAATGATAACATTAATCTCCATAAATACCTGCCCTTGGAAATAAGCTTCAATAATATAGGCTCTTTCTTGTATAGAAAACGCATCTATATTTCCGAAACACACTATACTCTGTACTATTTACTTCACTGCTAGCAGACTTCGAAGGCAACAGGGGTGGGAGTCAAGTACATTCAGAAACGCAGGTACAATAAAAATGCAATCTTCATCTTACGATGTTTGGTGACGTATATACGTCCGTTGATGTGACATATTAATGAATTTAAATACTATTATAGTCACAATCATGCCATGGTATGAAAGAAAAATTCCACAACCTCGAGCGGGAATCGAACCTGCGACTTCCTGTTCTCCGGTCAGGCGATCTACCACTGAGCTATCGAGTTCTTCATCTTATGATGTTTGGTGACGTATACACGTCCGTTGATGTGACGTGTATACGTCTTCATCTTACGATGTTTGGTGACATATACACGTCCGTTGATGTGACGTGTATACGTCACCAAACATCGTAAGATGAAGATTACATTTGTAAAAGTTTCTTTCAACCCATAAGCAGTGCTGACTAGCTCAGACGCTATGGACAGTACTCTATAACAGAGTCGCCAGTATGAAAGGATAATTCCAAGCCTTTGGCGTGAGACGAACTCGATAGCTCAGTGGTAGAGCGCCTGACCGGAGAACAGGAAGTCGCAGGTTCGATTCCCACTCCAGCTTGTGGAATTTTTCTTTCATACCATGGCATGATTGTGACTATAATAGTATTTAAATTCAATAAAAATGCAAGTAAAAATAAAGTGATGTCCCTGTATTAGTATGTCGTCTAGGTATCTGTGCCAATATATGAAGTTGTCTGCAATTTTAATAAATTTCTATTTCGTAAAAACCTTTATAATCTCCATACTGTGTTGTATTAGTTCATCTCATAACTGGAACCAGACTGAAATTAATATGAAAGTACTACAACGTACACTGTATGAAGAGATAATAACATAAAAGGCATTTTAGAACACATACGAGTTGCTATTTTAAATGTTGGAGGCTAGTGGGAGTGAGAATCCTCCGCATTTTAATCTTTCACAACATTCACCGTGCTTTAATATGCGGTTATAATGCTTCTACAGTGTTCAAACTAGAAATTACTCCATTAATAATGTCACTTTTCCTGAAACCGATTCCATGGTGTTAGAAGTGATTATTTAGAAGTAACATAAAATGACAGGCACCTGATGGCCCGCAGACCACTTGCAGACGTGGAACATAGTCTACAATTTTGGTGATGATTGGATCACCCTGCCTCAGCTCTGATTGTCAGGTTCCATCCACAAACGAGTACCTGATAAACTCAGGGCCCAGAGTTTGAAGGTTTTTCTTATACATTTCTGCTTCGATATAGGAGGAAGCCAATGTTTACCTATTTAGATATAACACGTGGAACTGTTTAGGTAGAGCATGTAAGTCAAGGAATATTATGGAGAATTATACAAATCTGGCTTTCAGGTAGTAGCTCCCTGTAAAGCAGGTTTGAATAATTTCAAGGAAAAGTTGTTCTGGGGCCGGGTATCGATCCCGGGACCCTTCGCTTAGCGCGTGAACGCTCTTCCGACTGAGCTACCCCAGGAACTATACACGACAAATCGACCTTACGGTATTTAAGAGTTGGTAATTCATTATAAATAGTGAATCTGATAAAACGCGAATAGCCTACAAATTAATTTAATTTCCTAGACTATATCTATTTATAAAATACAATAATAAATAAATAGATAGATAGGCTAAATAATATTTGCTTATATATTATATAAGCTTATTTGTAAATAAGTGGGTAAATAAATATTACCTTAAAGTCTCAGCAATATCCTTAATATTTGCGTCGTTTTTAAGGCGTTGAATAATAATATTAACTTTGTGAGAAATGCTCAGACGTGAACGTGATTGTGACATGATGCCTTATCGGTATGTGGGGACTTGGATGCTCGTCATAACAACAGACCATTCTTGAACAGTTCTTGATGAGCTTAACTGAAATATTGAATAATAAATACTTAGTATCATTTAAAGAAACAATCTTAGTACTCGTATCTCATTAATAAATAACGCTGAAAGTTTGTCTTCCCATCAGTATTATTTACCTCTTTCAGTTGTACACCATTTACATGAAACAATTTTTCATTTGATGCTTGCGTAACAAGTTATTTTGAGTGATCAAGATAAATGGAACACACTTTATGTACGATTTAAGCAGGAGAGAATTTTCTTTTGAAATATTAAATGCTAATGCGAGAACTGTTAAGGGTATATTATGCCTGCATTCTTGTTAATATCAGATATTTTGAACATCTATTCAAAATTTTTCGCCGGGATAGAAATATTATCAAATTATGCGCTAAAATCCGTGTACGAGTATAGCCTATATAATGAAATTATTTTCTTAATTTGTTCATAGTAATTTATTCGGTTTTCGAAAATGTTTTTTTCGTATTTTTAGTAGGTTATGTTACGACGCTGTATCAATATCTTAGGTTAATTAGTGTCTGAATGAGATGAAGGTGATAATGCCGGTGAAATGAGTCCGGGGTCCAGCACCGATAGTTACACAGCATTCGCTCAAATTGGGTTGAGGGAAACCCCGGAAAAAAACTCAACCAGGTAACTTTCCTTAACCGGGATTCGAACCCGAACCATCTGGTTTCGCGGGGACAGACGTGCTAACCGTTATTCCACAGGTGTGGACTCGTATTGTCTTTAGATAGTCAATTTTTCATATAATTTCGATTTAAAATTTTTTTATGGATCTAGTACGGTCAACTCTTTGTAATTTTCGTAACTCCATAATGTTTTACAATATCAGCTGTCGTGCACTGTTTGAAAATGCGAGCAAACAAAATGTCAGCCTCCAGTCACTGCACCCAACGAAAACACTGCACGCATAACTGTAGTAGATAACTTTATACGTCAACAAGAGCCTCGGTATGAAATGTTGTCATACACTGTCCAATTTACATTCATTTAAATTCAGTTTACCCATTAGCCGTTAACAACATTCAAACATATGGAATTTTTATTTACCTTATTTTGTCTACTATTATATATGCTAACATTTGCACAAACTCCCATCATCTACATAGGATGTCTACAGTTCCTTTAATTAAAGGGTAGGGGAGAGTCGGGTAGTATCGGACATCGGGTAACATCGGACAGTGAGTTTCTTTCATCTACCACACGATGATAGTACCTTATTGACATGGTTACGTTTCTGTGATGTCGTATAGAGAAACGTAACAATGTCATTCAGGTACTACCATATGGTGGTAGACGAAAGAAACGCACTGTCCGATATGACCCGATATCCGATACTACCCGACTCTCCCCTATATTTTATCTCACTTCTTTGGAATATAAAAATAAGTAAATAATTGCAACATACAATCTAAAGCCTACCCCTTTATTTCAGAGCATAGCTAGTGATTTTGTATAAGTGTATGTATGTTTTTAATGAAGGTAGAATAAAATAAATAAAATGTAAATAGAAATATTTCGGTAACGCGAAATAAAGTAAAATTTAATATTGTTACAGAACTCTCAGAAGTCAAAGCGAGTTAAGTAAGAATATGTGATAACTTCATTATACCGAATTTTATAGACATGTTTAATAAATGTCTTTTTTTCTATCAAAACAATCAGAAACTGAGGTTTTCCACGTAAGCAACATTTTATATGTAGCCTATATAAAAGTTGTGTTAATTCAACTAAGCATAATTACTCATAGAATGATATATAATTAATGTTATTTACCACGAAATAATCAAGTGAAGAACAAGAGAGATAGATTTCTAATTGTTCTTTCTTGTGCAAAAGGGCAGGTCTGCAAACCCAGCATTCTCCAATCATTCTTATGTTCCGCCTTCGCTTAGTCTCAGAATATGAACCACGAATCTTAATTAATTAATTAATTAATTTATTTATTTTTATTGTTAGTAAGTTTCAAGTGAATACAAGTTAATAAAATATAATATAAACTAGCCCACTTCTGAATGAGTAAGAACTTCTGATATCTTCTTTTGATACGAACTTTTTTCTCGCTTACTATTCCTTCCAGTGCATCCTTCAGCAGATAGTTTCTTTCTTAGCCAGTGACCCAGCAAATTCCTTTTCCTCTTTCTGATCAGTTTCAGCATTATTCTTTCTTCACCCACTCTTTCCAACACAGATTCATTTCTTATTCTGCCTATCCATTTCACACGCTCCATCCTTTTCCATTATCCACATTTCAAATGCTTCTAGTCGTTTCTTTTCACTTCGTCGTAATGTCCGTGTTTCTGCCACTACAAAGCACTTCTCTAGTCTCTTCCTTAGTTCTTTTTTTAGAGGTCCGCAAAATTTTCATATCGTCGTTGTTCCTGGAATAATTCCTATGTGACATGTATATCGATTTTCAGATTTTTGCTCTATTAAATAACTTAAATAATGATACAGCAAATAATAAATTCTCCTATATGTAATTATATTTCTTTCTTTAGAAAATTTACGAATTCACAGTCTCCTATGTACTACTGATATACAATGAATAAATGTGTTTTTCTTCCTACTGAACAATTTTATATTTTGCACATAGGAGTTATTGCAGGAACAACGACGATATACCATTGTTAAAGTCCTTTTAAATTCCTGGGTTTGTAGTGAAAGACCTGCCCTTGAGTAGAAAATTATGAATCAATGAATAGAAGTATATTTTTACCCGAACTACCGTAAATACCGATAGGCAGCAAAACTTATTTCGGAATAGGTATGATAAAAACTTTCTTGTGTTAAATATTAACGTACCTTGTTAACATGTTTCTACCTATTTTCGGTAATCTTCGGAACTGGTCGTTGTTGGTCTTGGCGCCTCTTGTTTCCTGTGTGGGTGTGTTCGTAGTGTAGAGTCAAAGAGTGTATGTGTTTTGAAGTTGAGTTGTGTGTTGAGAATATCGTTGGGGTGTGTTTTCGTGTGTCTGTATATTTCATATTGTTCTAGTGTGTTGAGTTTCTGGCATTTTGGCTGGTTGTGCAGTATTTCCATGTTTGTGTTGATGTCTCTGTAAGTGTGGTTGGCATTTGTGATGTGTTCTGCATATGTGGAAGTGTTTTGTAATTTTATTATGGCGGTGATGTGTTCTTTGTAACGTGTTTGAAATGATCTGCCTGTCTGTCCTATGTAGAAGTTGTTGCAAGTGTTACATTTGAGTTTGTATACGCCTGAGTGGTTGTATTTGTTTGTTTCTGTGTTGAGATGTTTTTGTGGAGTGCTATTTGTTCTTATTTGCCCCAACTAGAGCAACGTAGTGCAGACTTCAATGTTTTTTTCTTTCCTTTTTGTATATTTTGGCTAAATACAATTTTTCTTGCTATACTTACATTTCCTTTTAGTAAACCACGTTTCAGCTTTTACTAATGTAATACTGCAGCAGATCGCGGAAACACGATTCTAAAACTCTCATTCTAAAGCAGCACGGCTTCCAGACTCAGTGCTGATGCGTCCATGAACGACCTGGTTTACTACCAAGCGTAAACATTTAAACCATAAACTTCTTCATAGTAATGAAGAATATTTTCTACATTTAAGTATTTAATAAACTCTTATCATTAGGGAATATAACTGTATCATTCTGTGAGAAATTCCTTTCCTTTACTTGGATTCTAGAAGCTCTACCAACGCCCAAAAGAGGTTTATATCTCGCAGTCTTAAATAAGTGGTTTAAATCTCGTCCTTCTTTGTTAACATGTTTGTTATATTATGCGTTAAGATCGGACTCATAATATGCAGCTATGCTATGGAGATAATGTTAATAGCCAACATTAGTGCAGTATGTGAACCTATTATATCTTACTCCGCACATCGAAAGAAGACTATAGCCCGCTATAAACTGTACTTACTTACTTACTTACTTACTGGCTTTTAAGAAACCCGGAGGTTCATTGCCGCCCTC
This sequence comes from Periplaneta americana, assembly GCF_040183065.1. Lineage (NCBI taxonomy): Eukaryota > Metazoa > Arthropoda > Insecta > Blattodea > Blattidae > Periplaneta > Periplaneta americana. The sequence continues at coordinate 118,758,024 of NC_091130.1, forward strand.
ACATAAGCCCGCCATTGGTCCCTATCCTGAGCAAGATTAATCCATTCTCTATCATCATATCCCACCACCCTCAAATCCATTTTAATATTATCTTCCCATCTTCGTCTCGGCCTCCCTAAAGGTCTTTTTCCCTCCGGTCTCCCAACTAACATTCTATATGCATTTCTGGATTCGCCCATTCGTGCTACACGCCATGCACATCTCAAACGTCTGGATTTAATGTTCCTAATTACGTCAAGTGAAGAATACAATGCGTGCAGTTCTGTGTTGTGTAACTTTCTCCATTCTCCTGTAACTTCATCGCTCTTAGCCCCAAATATTTTCCTAAGGACCTTATTCTCAAACACCCTTAACCTGTGTTCCTCTCTCAAAGTGAGAGTCCAAGTTTCACAACCATAAAGAACAACCGGTAATATAACTGTTTTATAAATTCTAACTTTCAGATTTTTTGACAGCAGACTGGATTATAAAAGATTCTCAACCGAATAATAACACACATTTCCCATATTTATTCTGTGTTTAATTTCCTCCCGAGTATCATTTATATTTGTTACTGTTGCTCCAAGATATTTGAATTTTTCCACCTCTTCGAAGGATAAATTTCCAATTTTTATATTTCTATTTCGTACAATATTCTGGTCACGAGACATAATCATATACTTTGTCTTTTCGGGATTTACTTCCAACCCTATCTCTTTACTTGCTTCCAGTAAAATTTCCGTGTTTTCCCTAATCGTTTGTGGATTTTCTCCTAACATATTCACGTCATCCGTATGGACAAGCAGCTGATGTAACCCGTTGAATTCCAAACCCTCTCTGTTATCCTGGACTTTCCTAATGGCATGCTTTAGAGCAAAGTTAAAAAGTAAAGGTGATAGTGCATCTCCTTGCTTTAGCCCACAGTGAACTGGAAACGCATCTGACAGAAACTGACCTATACGAACTCTGCTGTAAGTTTCACTGAGACACATTTTAATTAATCGAACTAGCTTCTTGGGAATACCAAATTCAATAAGAATATCATATAAAACTTCTCTCTTAACCGAGTCATATGCCTTTTATTCTGTTATAGTCCGGGTCAGCTTACTTAATACCCCAAGGATGAAACCTAACCATTTTTCCCATATTACTACATAAGCTAGTAGATTATAGTGATTTTCTAGCTCTCAGGTTGAATTTTCATGTAGAAACTTCGTTTCGAATTTCGAGTACTGACAAATACTACAACTGACAGTTATTTTCTAACTGTTATGTTGGTAGCAATAACTTCGGTTTGCAGTAAAGTAAACTGATGAAAATGCAAGTACCTAGAAATAATAATTAATTAGTAATATTAATATCAATACACAATTCAGTTCTGTTTCGTTATGATTCAAATTCAACTCTATATTCAGGTAAGTGTAATTAGATAAGAAATAATTTATAGACCTACTTCGTATGAAACATGCATGTAAATATATTTGACATTTTAATGACATTCTTTCGTATTTAGATTTTTATTAAAATGTCCAAGAGAGGAAATAGCATGGTAGCGACTTCTTCAAGAAAGAAGGTGCTTGGAAGTATTTTAAGTAAGCTATACATTTTAGAGTGGTGTTCTGTTTTCGGAATTCGTACTAATATTTTCACGTGATCAAACTACATTTTTAGGTTCAGTCTCGTGAATCGTAAACTGTTTAGTTAAAGCAATGAATTTCATGTTGCAAGACGAAATAAATTTCAATATTAGATCACACTAATCTTAATTACCAATATAGTATGCGAGAATTCTAGAAGGAAAATATACTATTTAATCATCATCATGTCCTTGCAAGTATTAGGCCTAGTGGCCTGTTAGGTCTCCATCCATCTTTTCAGAGGGCGTCGCAAAGATCGTCTTCCATGTGGTATATAGCGGATAATTTGTCTTGGGTGTCTGGAACGGTCCATTCTATTGACATGGTTAAGCCATTTTTGTCTATAGTGGTAGAGATGTTCATAAATAGGTGTAATTTTCAATTCTTTTCTAATTAGTTCATTCCTTTTGTGGTCAAGCAAGCTGTAGCCGGCAGTCCTCCTTAGAAATCTCATTTCCGCAGTTGTGAGGCGTTGAACATCTGAGTTTCGGACAGTCCAGGCCTCACTACCATACATGAGGACAGGTCTTGCTAGAACTTTATATGCTTTTAACCTGGTATGTTTTTGGGTTTTCGTGGTTGTAAAAACCTGGTTGATGGTTCTTAAGGCTCCATTAAAATGTTGAATATTTTCAGATATATCAGTAACAGGTAAATATGTCAAACTATTACCTAAATATTTAAATGAGTTTACCTGTTTTAACGTATGGGTTCCAATGTAAATTTTACTCCTAACTGGCTGTTTACCTTGGAACGCCATAATTTTTGTTTTGTTTGGGGAAATTTTCATATTGAAATTTTGTGCTATTATATTCAGGTGATGTATTGAGTATTGCAGCTCGTCTTCATTTGTAGCAAAAAGAACCTGATCGTCTGCATATAATAATGTTTCTAGAGTACAATTTCTACTAAGGTACACGTACCAAATAAGGCCACCTTAACACTCCAGTCACTTATGCTCTTGAAATAAGTTGTGTACAAACACGAAAATTATGAAATAGAAACCGTAATCTTATCTTTACAAAATAGCACAATGAAAATGAATATATTATATACCGAACAAGAATTAGAACTCAAATAGGAAAACTTTGTAAACTGGGGTTATTAGGAACAGGTTGTCCAATTAACGCCAACTATTTTCTAGTAACCTATACACTTATAATTGTTAATGAATTATTTTTCCTAAGCAACACAAATTGAACTAAGCAACTAAATTTGAGTTTCTGTTAATCAAATATATAAAATCACTCAATACTAATGAAAGATTCTTGTTCTGAAACTGAAATACCAGATCGATTAAGAAAATATGTTTTCCAGTGACTCCTTACTTAAAAAAAAGAGACAATGTGACACAGTAGAAAATTATTAAACACAAAAGCATTTACCTTAGTTTAATATGAATGTTTTCGAATAAGTAAAATAAAAAAATTAAGTTATGTGAAATAAAAAAAAATTAAGCGTTCGATAAGCAATTGAACCAATATCATCACTGCACATTCTGAACATTTGTAAGTTGAAAGCTCAGTGATTTTCCTGATGTTTTCACACTGATGCTGTACTGTCAGCATTAGCACTAACATAACCTAAAATTTTGTCTGTAGGCCTTTAACGCCACATGGCGTTAAAGCGCTACTTAGTATTTGATAACTTGACATGCCTGTTTCTCTAACATTTTCAAATTTTATAGATAGCAAATACTTTCTATATATAGAAGAATGTTTAAGGATCACGAAAATATATAGTTTAATATAGTTATTATTTGTTCAACACACAAAATAAAATATTGCCTCTTACCTTGATATAAGAATAGCTATTCACTATCAACACACAACAGGAAAATTATGGAATATAATGTCACTCGTAAATGTCAGCGGACAGCTAGTAACTCATTTCATCACTAGATTGTAAGCGAATGCAGGCTACAGTAGTGCACTAAAGAAAACTTGTGTCGTTAACAAATTTTAATAGGGTGGCGTTAAAGGTATAGATGGCGTTATTTGGCTCAGAGACCTTATTTAATAAATTATTGAATCATGTAGAAAACACCTCGAAATATAAAGATGAGATGTGGTAAATAAGTAGACACGTAGTTATTGTTAATTATTATTATTATTATTATTATTATTATTATTATTATTATTATTATTATTATTATTATTATTATTATTATTTCAGTACGTAGCATTGTGATTTTTCCCTCTTTGGTGATAACTGGTATTAGTTGGCAACACTGAAGATACGGCCAAATTAGACTTTAGGAACTACACTTACGTGATCCTCACTATATAAAGCGTGCATTTGACTCCTGGCTATTTTTACAAAAGTTTGGTGCATTCATAAAATACGATGAATGCGACCACGAAATGTTCAAAACAGACGTCTAGGAAACATTGAGCGTCATCTTCGCACTTTCAAAATGGAAAATTTAATAGAGGAAGTGAAATATAGCAGTATCATAAATCCGACGGCTGGCTAGACCCTCCAGGCCATATCAAACAACAACTGAGTGCACTGACAATGTAACATATTACAGTTTTTAGTTTCAGTTGCATAAACACGTCATGAAATTAATAAACAGTAGTATACCGATGTATGTTTTTAATGTTACAGTTGTTCATGTCATTCGTAAGATAAAATTGCACTAATATTAGGTAAATAATTCTCCTAAGCTTGCGCACTTAATTGATTTGAAACCAATATAAAACTAAACACTTCAATCTTAAGATCACAATATGAAAAAAGCTACAAAATTGTTCCGAATTTTTTTTTAAATTTGATTCTTTATCTTTGACTCCACTGTCTTTGGTAACGGAGAGATCGTAGCTGGTGAAATTAGTGCCTGTTCAATAATCTCAGGTTGGATTGCTAAGGAAATTTGATCTCCATTTCCCTATTTTTTCACCATTTTCAATTCTTGTTTGACATTTCTCTAGCATTTCTTGGGTAAATATTAATTTTCTGTCTGATTTCCTAACATACGTTGAAGTCATGACACACTTCGGTAGAAAGCTGCAAGAAATAATAATTCATTTCTAAAAACTGGTTGTATGAGACAAAATGTACCTCTAAGATTGCTCACCGATGTGCATTCTTAGAGGATTCTACGTAGTTCTGCATTGTAGTCAATAAATGGCAGGAGTATTAAGGCTCATTCACAATGAAAATTAAACATAACGTAAGCGTTAACTTAAGAATATAAACGTTACGGTAAAATTAAGAAGTCATACCATCATTCACGATGGGAACATAAACATAACCGCAAACATACTTGGTAACCATGGAAACATAACAACGACGCCATTTCCTCACATTGTCGTATACTTCAGCGCTCCACGATTGTGTTCTGTTTGCAAAACACATAAGCATAAGCATGAAAGTTTGGAGTTTGCAAACTTTCATGTTAACGTTACGGTAATGTTTATGTCAGTACTTATGTGAATCATTGTTAATGATCCCATCTGATAGCCTGGGCGCAAACTTCTGTGTTTATGTTACGGTTATGTTTAATTTTCATTGTGAATGGGCCATTACTTAGACAAACAGCGAAAAGTGCATAACGCAGCTTATGTATTTGTCTAGCAACAGTAATACATGCATGCAGGTTTACATCGTTGGAATTGTTAAATAAACTTAAGCTTCTTCATATACAAATTTATAAGAGAATCTGAATAAAATCAATCCTTAACTAATAAACCTTTATAAAACCACTTTCACTCAAACACTTCAGAGCATAGAGCAGTAACCGGTACCTCACGAACAACTTCTCTCGACGGAACGGCGGGAATCAACAATGCTGTCAACTATAAAAATATGACACTGCGCAATATTAGAGACTGCGCATTCTTAGGTGCCTTTACCTTATTACTAAACTAGCCGTACCCGTGCGCTCCGCTGCACCCGTTAGGAATAAATATAAAGTAATTACACAATTAAAATAGGACATTTTATCCAGGGAACATTCGTGTTTGATATAAAGATAAATCGTTTAATATGTTACTTAATTTAAATTGCATCCAAATAATTAAAATGAGATCATTTTGGTTCAGAGACCACTCATTGGTGCAATGACAATTCCTTTAACATGTTTCTAATTTTTATTACATGCAACCGTAGTTTAATGAACATTGACATCATTTAGATTTAATGTGTATACTTTATTTTACTTGTTATAGGTTTCCATTGAATTATGGTAATAACTTAATTTTAACCCTTGTTTTCTACGTATTCAGTAAATAGCGTTTGGGTCACTATGGTTCTGAATTCTTCAAATAACTTAAATTATATTATATATTACATTATATATATTATATTATATTATATTATATATTATATTATATTATATTATATTATATTATATTATATTATATTATATTATATTATATTATATTATATTATATTATATTATATTATATTATATTATATTATATTATATTACATTATATTATATCAGAAGTTACTGTAATAACATTATAGCATTATGTCCATCTAGAGAAACTGCACTTTCCAATGGTGAAATAATAATTAATTATACAAATCGGTTAATTTAGCTTCCGATATTACTTCATACAAACACAGAAACATTCTCTGTAGGCTATCTTTCATAGCTTTCGATTGTTGCTGTCCAAGGCCCCTTATAGACGAAGTCATTTGTTTTTTATTTCATTATACGGCCTTAGATAGCAGTTATTTTAATTTTAAAATTCATTTATCTCATTAAATATCAGTCCTATCAACATTTTTCCAAGGAATAATACTTATCGCAAATTATTTTTAAAGAAACTTTTGTTATGTAACGTTGTTCACAAAAATCAATAATAAGCGAGATATTTCGATTTATTTAATTCAGGTCCCCTTATAACCCCCCTTTTAAATAACGTATTTTGAATGCCATATAGCCTAAAATCTAAGTAACAACGAACTTAATTTATATTCCAATTTTCATCGAAATCCGTTCATCCATTATCGCGTGGAAAGGTAACAAACATACAGACAGACAGACAGATATACAAACAAAAATTTCAAAAAAGCGATTTTCGGTTAGAGGATGGTTAATTATATATGTTAGGACCAATTATTTTTGGAAAATCGAAAATTACCAGAAAAATTTCGGCTACAGATTTATTATTAGTATAGATAAGATTGTAAAACTTCTGTTCCAAGTAAATGAAGATACCATTTTAAAGGACAGTATTTGGAAAAATAATTTTTCAGTAGTGAGAAAGTAAAATTAAAATATAAATTAAATATATCTTAGACAAACAGCAAATCATTCTTTAGCAGATAATGCTATTCTGTAGTTGGAATGTTCCTTCTGTACGTCCTCTTGAATGAGTTGTAAGATCTTTTGAAAGTGTGATTTTGTTAAGCAAATGTATTAAAGTTTTCCTCATCATTTTCCACATCGTGATAAGAATGATAGATTTCTCAGAGTTCTTCTCTACGTTCATGAATTCAATTCTTCCGTTTTTGTTGCAAAGTGAAGGCAAACAATATCAAAAGGACCATAATTAGTTCTTTCCAGTCTGTATATTCGATTTAGTCTTATATTCCCTGCAGGATGATAGACGAGAGAGTTAGCTAAGAAAATTTTCTGTATGCCTTCGAATCAAAGACACTGGAAGTGTGACCTTATCGTTTGCCAAACAGTGCGAATATAATAATGTTATGAAGCTTTAGGTATGTCTAAATAGTTCAGTGAATCCGTAAATAATTCACCAATGGAGATTTATTTATCTTATTGGGTCAAAAATGTGGGACAGTCGTGCAGAGACAATAGGATTTATCTGGGGAAAAAATATCATGTCAAAATGATATGATATAAAGAAAAAGTGTAAGTGTGTAAGGTCTATAGTTTATAAATATATTGGCCGTATACATTTAAAAACTGTGTCATCATGACGATAATAAAACATTTATTACAGTATAATAATGATAGTAATAATAATAACTTAATAATAATAATAATAATAATAATAATAATAATAATAATAATAATAAATGTGTTTAATCTGTTCATAAGCTTTCAGATATTAGTTTATTCTGTGTAACTTCCACAACTTGGGTTACGTTACAGCCATCCTGGTTTCTTTTCTGATTGTGATGGTGATGGTGATGATGATGTTGGATGATGATGATGATGGTCGTGGTGTTGGTTAGGGCGGTGGTTTGGAAATATTTTGGAATTTATGAAATACTTCAGACTATAAAATATGTAACTTTGAATTTACAACTCTTTTATACTTTCTTAACATCCGCCGCATTGTATTTCCCGTAAGACAAACATTGTGTTGTAGAATTTTATTCTACTCTTGCGGAGGTTTTATGTTGTACCGTAAAAAAATGAAAGTACAGATAAAACGAAGATTGTACAATATAATTTTAAAACAGCCTTGTAATATTAAAGTGAAACATAGACTTTAAGGAAGAAAGATAGACAACTTTTATAGGCAGCACAAATACATTGGGGAATTAAATATACTTGATGAAATACACAAATACCAGAAACGATGGAAAGATTATGTCATGAAAATGCCACCTTGTAGATATATGCTAGCATTATTTCTTAAACCTAAGAGAAAAGCAGATTTGTTACGACATCGAAGAGAATAAAGCGATATTTATGAATAACATATAATTAACAAATTTATATTGACTAGGGAACGAGTTATGGGACCAAATCTTACAATGGAAGAAGAAGAAAACAAATGTCATTTATTTCATGTTCATTGATTCATAGTGTTATGCCCAAGGGTAGGTCTTTCACTGCAAACTCAGCTCTATCCAATCTTTTCTATTTTCCTACCTCCTCATTGTCTCCGGATATGATCCATATATCTTAATGTCATCTATCATCTGATATATTGTTCTACCCCGAACTCTTCTCCCGTTCACCATTCTTTCCAGTGTATCCTTCAGTAGGCAGTTTCTTATCAGGCAGTGACACAACCAATTTCATTTTCTCTTCCTGATCAGTTTCAGCATCATTCTTTCTTCTCCCACACTTTCCAACACAGCTTCATTTCTTATTCTGTCTGTTCACTTAACACGTTCCATTCTTCTCCACATTCACATTTCAAATACTTCTAGTCCTTTCTCTTCACTTCATCATAATATCTATGTTTCTGCCCCATACAATGCCACATTCCACACAAAGCACTTCACTGGTTCATTCCTTAGTCCTTTTTCCAGAGTTTCGCAGAAGATGCTCCTTTTCTATTAAAAGTTTTTTTTTTGTCATTGCTATACTCCTTTTGACTTCTAGGCAGCAGCTCATGTTACTGCTTTAAGTACACCCCAAGTATTTGAAGCTGTCCACTTGCTTTACTGCCTCATTCAGAATTGACAAGTTTGCCTTCTTTATTTTTCTTCCTATGACCACGGTCTTCGTTTTGTTGGCATTTATCTTCATTCCATACTGCTCACAGCTGTCATTTAGCTCCAGTAGCATATCCCTTAGCATCATCTCCTCTTCTGCTAACAACGCCATATCATCAGAAAATCTTATGTACTTCATTCTTCTTCCTGCTACTATCACTCCTTCATGTTCTGAAAACAGTTCTTCACTATATCCTTAAAATTTATGACTGGTTTACAACCAATAAACTAGCATTATACATTAATAAGACTAACATAATTCAATTTAAAGCCACTTCAAATTTAATCTCTGAAACATTGCACACAACTATCAACAATATACCTCTACTAGAAACATCAACAACCAAATTTCTTGGTTTGCATATTAATAATACAATAAATTGGAAAAATCATATCAAACAAATAACCCCCAAACTTAGCTCAGCATGCTTCGCAATTAGGTCGTTACAACAATTTCTAAACAGCAGTATCTTAAAGACAATATATTTTGCTTATTTTCATTCCATTATGTCCTACGGAATAATATTTTGGGGATATTCTGTAGATAGTAAAAATATATTCCTATTACAAAAAAGCCATTAGAATAATAGTTGGGGCAAAGGCTAGAGAATCATGTAGATTATTTAAAAAAAAATTAGAGATTCTAACCTTAACAAATCAATACATATACTCTACAATAAATTTCCTCTTATGTAATAAAGAAAATTTTCCAACTAACTCAGCCATACATAGTATAAATACCCGCAGAAGGAATGATTTTCATACGCCATCATTAAATTTATCATGCTTTCAAAGGGGAGTACGTTACATGGCGATAAAAATGTTCAATAGTCTTCCTGAAGACATTAAGAATCATAGCCAAAACCCTGCATTATTTAAGGTAAAACTAAAAAGTACATTATGCAACGAGCCTATAATGAAGGTAATTAAGAAGTGAGTATGGATATTTATGAAACGAGCGCAAGCGAGTTTCATAATTTTCATACGAGCTTCTTAATTACCATTATAGGCGAGTTTCATACGACTTTTTATGCTCGACCATATTTCTAACTTGATATTATTAATTTTATTGTATCTGACCTGGAGCAATGTCCCGTATGTTGCGAGATGTGCGCAGACGCGAAAGTATTGATTTTTTTCCGAGGAACAGATGTCCACATTGACCTTGCTAGGCCATAAGAACCTACAGAGATAACATTGAAATAAAATTAGACATTGAAAAACGAGATGACAAATTGAATTTATTTGAATATTATTTACAATTAACGCTAATTATTATAGTAACAGAACATAACCTTCTGCGACAGTATTGGATTTCCAGCCTCGTTACTTTTCGCTAATTCTCTTTCGATTGCATATCCGAAAATAATCGATACTTGCGGTTTTATAACGGTAGAAAGCTGACCTGTCATTGGCTGAACAGTTGTAACCTGAGTCGTCATTGGCTGAAAGACCTGACCTTTAATGAGTAGGTGTACTTTAATGACATGCATTAAAGGTCTGCTACCAGGTGTATAATTACTACATTTCAGCATGGTCGAGCATAAAATTACTTAATGTCTCACACTTTCTATTCTGTAGATGAATTCTTGACATTTCACAGTACTTACTTACTTACAAATGGCTTTTAAGGAACCCGAAGGTTCATTGCCGCCCTCACATAAGCCCGCCATCGGTCCCTATCCTGTGCAAGATTAAGCCAGTCTCTATCATCATACCCAACCTCCCTCAAATCCATTTTAATATTATCCTCCCATCTACGTCTCGGCCTCCCTAAAGGTCTTTTTCCCTCCGGTCTCCCAACTAACACTCTATATGCATTTCTGGATTCGCCCATACGTGCTACATGCCCTGCCCATCTCAAACGTCTGGATTTCAAGTTCCTAATTATGTCAGGTGAAGAATACAATGCGTGCAGTTCTGTGTTGTGTAACTTTCTCCATTCTCCTGTAACTTCATCCCGCTTAGCCCCAAATATTTTCCTAAGCACCTTATTCTCAAACACCCTTAACCTATGTTCCTCTCTCAGAGTGAGAGTCCAAGTTTCACAGCCATATAGAAGAACCGGTAATATAACTGTTTTATAAATTCTAACTTTCAGATTTTTGGACAGCAGACTGGATGATAAGAGCTTCTCAACCGAATAATAACACGCATTTCCCATATTTATTCTGCGTTTAATTTCCTCCCGAGTGTCATTTATATTTGTTACTGTTGCTCCAAGATATTTGAATTTTTCCACCTCTTCGAAGGATAAATCTCCAATATTTATATTTCCATTTCGTACAATATTCCCGTCACGAGACATAATCATATACTTTGTCTTTTCGGGATTTACTTCCAAACCGATCGCTTTACTTGCTTCAAGTAAAATTTCCGTGTTTTCCCTAACCGTTTGTGTATTTTCTCCTAACATATTCACGTCATCTGCATAGACAAGAAGCTGATGTAGCCCGTTCAACTCCAACCCTGCCTGTTATCCTGAACTTTCCTAATGGCATATTCTAAAGCGAAGTTAAAAAGTAAAGGTGATAGTGCATCTCCCTGCTTTAGCCCGCAGTGAATTGGAAAAGCATCAGATAGAAACTGACCTATACGGACTCTGCTGTAAGTTTCACTGAGACACATTTTAATTAATCGAACTAGTTTCTTGGGAATACCAAATTCAATAAGAATATCATATAATACTTCCCTCTTAACCGAGTCATAAGCCTTTTTGAAATCTATGAATAACTGATGTACTGTACCCTTATACTCCCATTTTTTCTCCATTATCTGCCGAATACAAAAAATCTGATCAATAGTTGACATTTCACAGTACTGTGTAAATATTATAATACTATTAAATGGTAAACATGTTACATGTGCGAGACCTCATTCATATGAATATTTGATACATATATACTGGTAGAAGTTTTCATTAAACTGATGTTGAATATGATCACAAAGTCATTTAATACGCGCTCCTGCATATATATGACGTGTATCGTCTCAAATGCAGGTAGTAAGGCCGTAACATAATATTACGAGGGGGGGTTCGGCTGGCACCGTGAATCGTATCCCGGCATAGCTCAGTTGGTTAAGAGCACTCAGCGCGCAGAGCTGAGAGGTCCTGTGTTCGATTCCCGGTGCCGGTACGAATTTTTCTCGTATTTAATAGTAATAATATTACATTGTATAAAATATTATTGTTATTAAGGTATTAATTCTGTACATATTTCATATTTGCATTTTATATGTATTGCATTTTATTGTTAAACATAAGAATTAGACATGTATTTTATTCTATGCTATAAAGCAAATGTAAGAATATTATGGAACGAATAAATCTATCTGTCTGTCTGTCTGTCCGTCCGTCCAGTAGATGATGAAGAGGATAGGTGACAAAGAGAATCCTTGACGTAATACTCTTCCTATTTCACCTCCGTCTGACATTTTTTCTCCTACCCTGATTTTGACTGAATACTATGATATACTATTTCATAATACTGTATTTAAGACTGGACAACGAATTTACTAATCGCTTATTTTTCATTCGAAAATCAATCGATGTTGAGGACACAATAAATAGTAACATGAGAGGTTAAGATTAACATGAAAGGTAATATCTTCTGTTTCACTCAGCTTGTAAAAAGATACGTTTGATTGTAGACGTCAATTTTAAGAAGTCAGTTGTAATGGCAGTACGTATTGGTGTTGAATTTTTAATAATTTCTGTGAATCATCTTTCTAATAGTAGTGTCTGTTGTTAAACACTTTAAATAATTTGAGTGTAATTTTCACACTGACTCAGATGACATCTCATCTCTCAAATTGCCATAATTAGGAAGGGTCCGTAATATTTTAATATTAATGATTAATTAAAATATTTACTTGACATTATTTTTTATTTAGATGTTCTACTCTATTTTCACTCACAGGGATGGTAAAAGTCACTTTATATTTTAATACCATTGTTAGTGAACTAAATTTCTTTATATTGTTTAGCTTTACGATCACCTTGAGTTTTGCAGACTGACTTGAATGATATTGTAAGTGTATAACTAATTCATGATTTGCATCGATATTTCTTTGTGAAAATCAGATTATTCTTTCTGTAGGTTGCTACTTGTACAAGTTTACACCGAGTCCAGAACAAAGGATTAAGAGAATTTGTGATATTTTACTTTAATATTATATTTTTGTGGAAGACCGAATATGGTGAGAAAGTGAAACATGTGAAAATGATAGAAATAACAACGCTTTCGAAATTTCGGGTAATACTTTGAATCTAGTAACTTCACCAGTTTCCCTTGTCTAAAGCAGACGTTTTCGCACCTGATTTCTAATTTAAATTATACTTACGTACAGTAGTCCTAGTTCAATTTTCTGACGTCATTAAACAAGTTGTTATTATACATAGTTACTAGAGATGAACAACGATCGAGAAAGCAAGATTAACAGCGCCCGCAAAGCCGAAAACCCGCACGACAATGTTCTGTACATTGCGTCGTTGATGTAAAGACTACTTGTGAGTGTTTCGAGACGCCGAGATTGATCACTCCCGAAGTCCCGAACGTCAAGCAGCCTTGAATCGTCAGAGTTGTTTATACCTGACTGAACTTATATCTACTTTGGCAACTATTATATATGTATAAACAATCAAGTAGCCTATTTGAAACATCATCTCTACCTTTCAGTGTATAATAATCCGTTCCCCAGTCTTTATTTAATTAATAGGCCCTTATTAAAAGGCTAGGAATTTTCTTTTCATATGTTTGAGATCAAGTGTGCAATCGATATTAACGTCATGTTGTATGCTTCTTAGAAATGCAAATTTATTTCAGAATTGTTTTTTTATTTACATAACCATAGGTAATATCATATAATAGAAACAGAATATTTTGATAACTAAGATACTGTTCTGTTTTGTCTTTTTGTCATATTTAAACATTTATAATATTATTTATTTCAAAGATGTATGTTATTCAAAGTTATGAAATCTTTCCACGCCGACCAAATGCTATTTCGAGAATGATGAGCGAGACTCGAAGCGCACGAGAATGATGAGACGAGACTCGAGAGACAAATGCAACGAACACAGCGAGCAAGAGCGGCAGTTAGATTTGTTCATCTCTAATAGTTACAAAGTGATAGTTTTGTTCTAATGGTTAATGAGACATAACATTTAAAGCAATTTATTACTTGGTAATTATTTCAAAATTTAAGAAATTGATTACTTATAAGTTATTATGGGTGGCAACTTCCAAAACGTAATCAATATTGAATTAACTTAATGATTAAAACATAAATTTATGTAATATTTGTGCAACACATTTTTTATTTCATTCGTAATAGTAGACGTGCTCAAATATTTTTTAAGAAAACATGTCAGACTGCTCAGTACAGCCATTAATACTTAATACCACTTTTACTATCATCATCAAAAGCGATTCATTTGATTTCGCCGGAAACTTTAGTATATAACAACTAGTATAATGAACAATGCATACAGATTTACTAAACATAAATAAACCTAGTAAAATTCAATGGTGTTCGGGTAAAGAGGGTTAAGTAATTTTTTGGGCAAATGAAGTTTTGTTCCCAATGTGAATAAACAAGTTAAATTCTACATGTGAATGTGCAAAAAACAAAAGGATATTAGTATTTGATGTGTTTCGTTTGTATGGAAAATGATTTGCAAAGGTTCCTAAGTTTAATTCCGAATAAGTAATATTCCGAAGTGATACAGTGTTAAAAGTTTGTGTAATCAAGATGTTTAATTTTAATTTATCTCAAAACTCATTTTTATGACCTCTCCATTTACCCAAACACAATCGAATTAATCTTCTGTTGAGAGTGATGTTGGTTTAATCCAATTCGATTTCGTAATAAAGCAATGAATTTCCCTTCTTGCTACTCGCTTCAGAATGACTCTAAGGGTCGAATTCATAGTCGTCACTTATAAAATGAGGAAACACTTAATTAATGAGCATTTCCTTAGCACTTATTTCAGATCGTATTGCAGAGACGCTACTCATTCATATGCCCTGAGCATTCCCTTGACATCGAAAGAAATATGGCAACATGGCTAGACGTGAGCACTTTCCAACATTCCATTGTTTTCCAGCGCCTTCAAATTGTTAAATCGGCATTATTGTCATACACAAATACAGAAGTAAATATTATAGAGCTAAAAATTATACAAGATGTCCAGAAAGCATTTTACAGAAAAGAAAGAAGTGAGTTAAGATAACTAGTTATGAAATATGGAGATATCGTCGAAAAAAAAATGAAAATAAAAATTAAAAAAAAAAAGAAGATAATTGTTCTCTCCAAAAGAAGAAATTGACATGGAACAAAATTGCAGTTGAGTTTAATGCAAACTCCGGAAATATTCCTGTAAGTAAATCATTTTAATTTAGTTTTCATTTATTTTTATGCTAAACAAAGTGGAAGTAATATAATTACGCAAATTTTAACAGCTTATTCCTTGGGTAGAATACAAACAAAAATGCAAATAACACTTTGTTGGGACGTGAATACTTTTCGAAAAAAAAAATGCCACTTAAATCTACCTGAAATGCTGCTGTATCCTAAAATCTCAAAGCAACCAGTACTTTCAGCAGTGGCGAAATCGGTAAGCCTCATGGTTATATTGTTAATTGAAATGAGAGACACCAGAATATCCACAACAGTGTTCTTGTCGAAACGGTATCTCCTCTTAAATTGTTGATCATTATATATCTCTAAAGGGTTTTCCATATCTCTGATATATCTTTTGCTTGCCGAAACTCATTTTCATTTTAATTACAGAACTCAATAAATTAAATTAAATCATAATCATCATCCACTGTATACTGAATCAGCTGATTACAATGCATATGAGGAAACGCTTGAGTAAGCTGACAAGCTACCTTATTTGAATAAGTGTTCACTTCAGTGGGATTTATGAATAGGAAATTATTATAAGCAACTGCTTAAGTGTTTCCTTACGATAAGTGTTGACTATGAATTCGGCCCTAAGACTTCGATAATCTTCTGAAATGTGTTATCAGGAGTAAAAGGAATGAAGCACGTTATCTTCTTGCAGTGCTGAGCTTACAAAACCAGAGAACTCTAAATTATGAAAATCCTCTACGGAATTTATAGCGCGTATGTGGGACTCTTATCTCACAGCAAAGCTTGTTAAATATTTCAAACTTACACACAGCGCTCTTCTGTTATGTAGAGGAGGATATGTTACAATAGCAGATGGGATCTATCTTGTGGTGCAGTTCAAATGAGGTTGTAGTGGGAATTATTTTGAAATTTACACCGTTAATGGAATGTGGCCCAATAACAAATCTCCGCTGTAGATATAAACTTATGCATGCCAGGATTTAAAACCTCTCCCATGCGATACATTTGGCTAGCTATGTGTTTAAACTAATAATAATTAGGATTTTTCGACTTCATGCAGAAGAATAAATTACTAAGTCTAATTCTCTATTATGTGACACACTTTCCTACAAAGTAATAAAAATTTTGTATATGGAAAGATATTGTACTCGTGAAAAATTTAGATAATTATTTTGACTGTAAGAATGATAATTATAACCGATATATTTATTATTTCATCCCGTGATATATAGTACAGGGACATCATTTTATTTTTACTTCAATTTTTATTGTACCTGAGTATTTGAATGTACTTCACTCCCACTCCCTCTACTAGTAAACTTTCAACCGTACTCCATACAGAACCAAGGTCGCGTATGCAGTCAAAGGAAACAGTACTGAGTTAGTGAGTATGGTACGTTCCAGAAATACGTTCGCGTTTTCCAGTGACGAAAGAGCTTTCAATGTTAAATCATATTTTCGCACAGGTACTGTCGTCCGCTTGCCTACGTCGCATCCCGGTTTCCTATACCCGCTTCTGCTTGCCCCTCTGTAAAGGCTAGTGGCTGGGCTGTCTTAGCTGTTTTCTGAAAACATTAATTTTTGTTAGGAATTGGATGTCTACGTAATATTATATAACTGTTTAAAATAACTTAAATAAAAGCGCCTCGTTAAGTAATTAACTGTCACGTGATTCCCCCCTTTCTACGACCCTGCGACATAACCACTTGGAAGGAGAGTAGATAGTATCTCTGAGTAATTTTATCTGTGCGGGTCGGGCAGAAGTGAAGATTGAATTTACAGTACATAAGGTACTCTTTTACAGAGTAGGTACAGAATTATTTCAACATGAGTTACTAGTACGAAACACGAAGCTGCTAATTGGAATTAGGTACAAGAGTCTATAGTGCCATAATATGCACAAAAGAACGGAAGCCTGTATCGAAATGAACGGCCACCATTTTCAAAAATGTGTTTAAATATCATTATTATAATTATTTTTCAATTTAAGTTCATTCTCTATATTGTACGTTAATGAGCTCTAGACAGTATAATAGACACTGCATAATGAATACATCCGAATGCATTATTGTTAATACAGTACTGTATTTTGATTAAACAAACTCAATTACCAAACTCAAAACCGTGATATTTCCTAGTTTACGTGAATGCATGAACTACTTTTCTTCCCGTCTATACCTTGTAAAGTGAGTTGTTTGTATTTTACGCAGTATCATCGAACTCCAGTCGTGGTAGGAAGTAGCAAGCAGCGTTTCCGGTTCTCAACCGTTAATCCAAAGGTATAGCCAGGTTAGTATTAGAAATGTTAGTAAAAATAAAATGATATCCCTATATTATAAAAGTTTGACATAGGTGTAGTATTCCCAAATATAATATAAACATATAAGTAGAAAAGGAGTATATTGTATCCGAACGATCGTGAATTTACATTGAAAATATAAATGAAACGCTAATAAAAACACAAAATAGGTTTCATTTAAAATAAAGGACAAAATATCTGTTATACATAGCCACAGATTATAAGCTTAATAAAAAAGGTACGAGAGAACATCATACAAAGATAATATTTATTTTGTTACATACCCTATTGCACATTATGAAAGCCTTTCAAAATAAATAACGAATGTATTTTTAACACGAAATTAATTTTAAACAATAATGTATTATGACTTTGGGGATCATTTTTGTTCACTATATCTCGGTTCATAGTTCAATTTTTTTTTAATTCAATGCAGCATTTTGCTGTTTACGATTTCGAGACTTTGTGTTTGTTATAGCAACAGATACGATTTTCACTTTTCATTGTAATATTATGGAGAGTGTAAGAAGAATAATACAAAAAAGTATGCGATGTTTTGTTGATATTGCAATGATCAACACTCTTGCCCCTTTTTAGATGATTTATAACGAAGAGTGTTATAGGTCATTCGTTATCTCGTGAAACCAAATGCTTGTGTGCGTCGTAGCATATACTCGTAGTAAGAGCCTTATGGTAGGAGTGAACGAGCTCGCTTGCTACGACTATAGTCTGTGCATTACGAACTGGCGACTCAAGGTCAAGGAATGACTCCATTTGCCATGCGCGCTTACCCCTCTTCTGGACCGTTCTCCTCAAGAGAAGTCAGCTGGACCAGTGGCGCGGCATGTTAGAGGGGAAGGGGACCAGTCAGAGCTTAGGAGAAGGGGTACAGTGTGGAGGAGACGAAATGACCTTGATCTGCCAGTTCGAAACGCACAGACTATAAGAGCGTAGCGAGGGAAGAAAGCTTTCCCTGATGCGCAGAAAGGTTTTACGATATAACAAATGGCTTATAACTACATGCCTCCTTACAAATTTTAAACGATTAAACAATTTAATTTCGTTTTACTTTTAATTAAATATTTGCATGCTAGAAACGAGAAAATTTTATAATTACAAAACACAATTTGTTTCTTTAAAATCTTGATTTATATATTACTTTCTGTAGGCTATATTTTTCTCTAATATACAATTTTTACTTTCAATATTTGAATAAGATATTATTGGATTACGGATTCCATATTCATTTGCTTACAATTACTATCACTCCTCGGCTTATTTCAGCACAAAAAAACTGTTAAGAATCATTTTGCAATTCATTTTGATTGATTTTCAGAAAAGTCTGTAATATATTCGTATATCAGGAATATTTATTTTTCAGTCACTGACTTTACTGCAATATATGTAAGGTACAAAACCTTTCAATTCAATTCAATTTATTTGGCCATTAGACATACAGTTTTAGGCTTCGTCAGAATATATTGAAAAAACATATAAATACATTTTAAAAAACACTAATAATAGAAACAGTAAAATTTAAGTAATAGAATGAAAACATGAAATAATTTGAAACTTTTAAATTGAAGAAAACTAACTAAATTGCAATTAAACTTATTTATTAAAATACAATTTCATACAAATTTGTGTTGAAAAACTCAGCAACAGAATAATAATTGTAACTAATCGAAATAACTTTATTTATTAAAAAACAATTTCGTGTGAATTTATGTTAAACTCATCTACAGACTAGAAAGGATTAATTAAAAGCCAATTATAAAATCTAGCTTTGAAACTATTGGTTAGTAACTTATAATATTGACTGGGAAGCTTATTATCAGGGAAAGGATTTATATGTAAATACATATTTACTTATAAAGCTAATATAATTTATATTTTGCATTATCTTTATGTTTCACAATGTGTAGGGTTGAAAAATCCTACTTTTATTTTCCATATTTTTCCATATTTTAGAGTTTAGTACATATTTTCGTTAATTTCCATATATTTTCCATATTTCATATAAAACAGTCCATATTATATTAGGTTTAACAATAAAACAAAACAAAATTCCATTAACTTTTAAAAATACATTTCAACAATAGAGATTTAAACACATGTTCAGTAATCCCTTTAACATCAGAGTTATTTGAAAATTAGCAGTCCTATCAACAATGGGAAAGTAAGTTACAAAACTGTATTAATTTAATTTAAAATTTTTAACAGACTTCAGTTGTGCAGCTCAACAGTTAAATGCCAGTCAGAGTACACATAGGTTCAGTTTTGTAAATCATACTATAAAGACGGTAAATATGCCAAAAGTACGTCATTCAGTCAATTTAAAATCAAAACTAACAAGTTACATTTCAGAATTTAAAGAAGATGGTTTATCAACTGACAATAAAATATTATTTTGTAATTTGTGTCAGTGTGCAGTATCATCTACACAAAAGTTCCTGGTGCAACAACACATTACAACTAGTAAACATCAGGCCAACAAACAACTAAATTCCAAGCAGAGACAATTGTTTTTAACACAACCAACAACATCGAATGTAAGATCTGAGTTTAACATCGACCTGTGCCGTTCTCTCATCTCTGCTGATATTCCTCTCTACAAACTAAAGAATAAGGTCTTCAGGGAATTCCTTGAAAAATATACTCAACATACAATCCCGGATGAGTCAACACTTAGGAAGACGTATGCTCCATCCATCTACGATGAGACAATACAGAAGATAAGAGATGAAATTAAAGATAGTTCAATTTGGGTTTCCATTGATGAGACTCCCGACAAAGAAGGTAGACTTGTTGGTAATGTAGTTATCGGTTTGTTAAGTGAACAATATTCTGAACGAATTCTTTTACATTGTGATGTTCTAGAAAAGTGCAATAACAAAACTATAGTTAAACTGTTCAACGAAGCTATGGGTATCCTGTGGCCAAAGGGTATTATGTACGATAATGTGTTATTCTTTATTAGCGATGCTGCCCCTTATATGGTCAAAGCTGGACAAGCATTATCTGTTGTATATCCTAAATTGACTCATTTTACTTGTGTGGCGCATGCATTTCATCGTGTGGCAGAAGTGGTCAGAGACAATTTCCCTAAAGTAGATTTGTTGATTTCATCAGTGAAAAAAGTATTTCTCAAAGCTCCCAGTAGAGTTAACGTGTTGAAAGAAATGTACCCTGAAATTCCATTGCCACCAAAGCCAATTTTAACTAGATGGGGTACATGGCTAGAAGCAGTTGAATATTATGCCGAACATATAGACTCTATTAACAATGTTCTCCTTGCATTGGACTCTGAAGATGCAGTCTCAATTGATACTGCGAAAACAGTTACCTGTGACATAAGTGTGAAGAATGACTTAGCTCACATTCAGCATACATTTTCATGCATCATAAAAACGCTCAAAAGTCTCCAAAATAGGCACCTTTCACTATCTGAAAGTTTTGAAATTATAAATAGTACTGTGGAACAACTGAATCGTGGTAGAGGTAAAGTTGCAGATGCAGTAAGAGCTAAGGTGGACACTGTACTTTCAAAAAACCCTGGATATGAAGAACTACAAAAGGTTGTTGCTGTGATGAGTGGTGAATCAACAGTGAAGATTAACTTGGACTTATCCCCAGCAGACATTGTGAAATTGAATTATGTACCAGTTACTTCTTGTGACGTCGAACGCTCTTTTAGTCAGTATAAATCTATCCTCAGAGACAATAGAAGAAGATTCACTTTTCAGCACTTGAAAGAAATGTTTGTAACCTATTGTTATGGTAACAGACAATAAAAATTGTGTTTTGTTGAAACTACATTGGAAGATAAGGTACGTCCATTATATTTTTTGTTTAGTTTGATTAAAATGTACCAATATTTAACGTACATAGTCATTTTTTTATAATTTTAAGTCCATATTTAATTCCATATTTTGGTAAAAATCCATATTTAATTCCATATTTTGGTAAAAATAACTACATATATATTTACATATTTCATATATTTTTAGTCCATATAAATCCGTTCCCTGCTTATTATATAATTTCATCCCCATGACAGAAAAATTTGTACTAGTTTTATGTAATCTACAGTATGGAATATTAATTTGTTCACTAGTTCTAATTTCATGATCATGTATATTGGCTATTAATGAGGAATTTTCTATATTTTGTCGAGTGTAAAGGACTAGGTCGTATATATATATATATATATATATATATATATATATATATATATATAAATTTATGACAGTTAATATCTGTGATTGTTTGAAAAGAGGTCGACAATGTTCAAGATAGTTTGACTGACATAGAATTCTAATGGCTTTCTTTTGCAAAATCAAGACGCTCCCAATTTTGCTACCATTTCCCCAGAAAATTAAGGCATACCTAATTATCGACTGAAAGAACGAAAAGTAGGCACATCTTACGTTACATGTTTTAAAAAATTTTCGTTGGATTATGCCAACATCATCAGAAACGACATTTCTTCTAGCAATATCATTAGTCTCTACAAATACAATACATATTAAATAGCATGCAGAATAATAAAACCATACTAAAAACCGACATAATTAGGATACAAATGTCAAACTTGTGTGACTGCCCTTGTTATCAAATAGTTAAAGTACACGTGTGAATTACAATATTTATATATGTGTTTGCAAGTCTTCACAAGTAAAATAATAAAAAATAATAAAATACAATACACTGCATATTGTAAAATGTGAAGAGATGCAATTACAGTATTTGAACTATATTAACGAATTTGTTTATGCTCGTGTTCTTATATTCTATTTGATGCACGGCTTTCCACTGCCCAGAATGTGTGCATCGTGGTGTATATCTTGTAGATTTGCCTTGAGTGCTTGTTCAAACTTATTATGGATGTCTTTGTGTCCGACAATATATTTCAATGATAGGTTGTTTTATGTTGATTAGCAGTATATGCTTAATTAGACGGTGATGCTATTCATCCAAGATGGTTAATTTATTTTATGGTCGGTATCCAAATACTGTAGTTACGGTAAAATCTATACTAATAATAAATCTGTAGCCGAAATTTTTCAGGTAATTTTCGATTTTCCAAAAATAATTGGTCCTAACATATATAATTAACCACCCTGAAACCGAAAATCGCATTTTTTAAATTTTTGTTTGTATGTCTGTCTGTATGTTTGTTACCTTTTCACGCGATAATGGCTGAACCAATTTATATGAAAACTAGAATATAAATTAAGTTCGTTGTAACTTAGATTTTAGGCTATATGGCATTCAAAATACTTTATTTAAAAGGGGGGTTATAAGGGGGCCTGAATTAAGTAAATCGAAATATTTCGCTTATTATTGATTTTTGTGAAAACTGTTACATAGCAAAAGTTTCTTTAAAAATAATTTCCGATAAGTTTTGTTCTTTACACAATTTTGATAGGACTGATATTTAATGAGATAAATGAGTTTTAAAATTAAAATAACGCCATCTAAGACGGTGCAATGAATTAAGAACAAATGACTTCGTCTATAAGGGGCCTTGGACAACAACAATCGAAACAGGGGCCTTGGACATCAACACTCGAAAGCTATTAAACATAGCCTACAGAGAATGTTTCTGTGTTTGTATGAAGTAATATCAGAAGCTAAATTAACCGATTTGTATAATTAATTATTATTTCACCATTGGAAAGTGTAGTTTCTGTAGATGGACATAATGCTATAATGTTATTACAGTAACGTCTGAGTAAATCGAGGACAAGTAAGATTAAAATAGCTTCTTATGCACAGAAAATTTGATAGGCTATTTTGTATATTCGTTTTCTGTATTTCTTAAAATAATATTTATGTACACTCATTTTAATCTCAGAGAATTAACGAATAACGAGAGTGTATTGATTTAGTATGCTGTAATAGTACGTTAGCTTAGCAATCCATTATTTTATAATTCAAATTTTAACTATGCTCAATTGAATCGTGTTAAAATACATAAAATATATATCCAATAAATGCAATGCAAAAAAAAATTGGGTAATGAGCGAAGCAGATTATCTTGCGCTGTTGTAAAAGTTGTTCCCTGAATCAAACGTCCTATTTTAATTATGTAATTACTTTATATGTATTTCTAACAGGTGCAGCGGAGCGCACGGGTACGGCTGGTATGTAATAAGGTGCAAGTCAGCTATTAGGTTTAATTAATATAGACGTGTGTATTCGTTAGATGTTGGTTGTATGAAGGCTATGTGAAGACTCCACAAAACGTAAAGGTTTTGTACCTTACATATATTGCAGTAAAGTCAGTGACTGAAAAATAAATATTCCTAATATATTAAGAATCAGTTATCAGATCAAAGTCATCGGAAGAAAAGTATTAAAATGCAGCACGGTGTTATCTGATTGGATTTTTTCTTAGGTTTTCCCCAACCGTAAGGCTAATGTCAGGTAGTCTATGGCGAATCCTCTATCTCATGTCGCCAAATACCATCTCACTATCACTAACTCCATGGACACTAAATAACCCAATAGTTGATACAGCGTCGTTAAATAATTTAAAAAGCAGCTAGTCACTAAATACCGGTAATATATTTTAGGAACTAAGGCTTCTCACAACAAAGAATGTAAGAATTGTTTATTCAGTAATAGTCCAGTTGTACCAGACTGTGTCATAGACGAGCATTTCGCAAATGTTGGCATAGAGTTTAATCAATACAATCTCGGTAAAATCCATTAAGAGATGTAATTTCTGAACCCAGTTTTACGCACATATTGAGCTCCACGAGACAAATGTCCATTCATCATTCACCCAACTGAATCAGATAATTTGCCTAACAGCCCACAAATCTGGTTTCAGTGTACAAACTACTGGCTCTATTTCACCACTGAAACCAACATCACACGTTTCATATGACGTAAACAAGAGAGCCATTTAGTCAAACTATGTGAAAATGGCTCTGCTACTTATCGTGAAATTATGGTATCCAGCGATATAATTAGGCTTATACAGGGACATCATTTTATTTTTACTAACATTTCTGATATTAACCTGCCTATACCTTTGAATCAACGGTTGCTAACTCCTCCCATGACTGGAGTTCGATGGCGTAATATACAAATAAATCACTTTACTAGGTATAGGAGGGAAGAAAAGTAATTCATCCCTTTACGTAAACTATGAAATATCAAGCTTTTGAGTTTGATAATTTTCATTAGGTTTTTGTTTAATCAAAATACAGTACAGTATTAACAATGAGTGTTTTTACTCACGAACTGAGCTGTCCATACGGACGTATTCATTATGCAGTGTATATTAGAGTGTCTATAGCACATTAGCGTACACTATAGAGAATGAAGTTAAATTGAAAAATAATCATAATATAGATATTTAAACACATTTTTCAAAATGGTGGCGGTTCATTTCGATTAATGTAGGCAATGTAATTCCAATTACCAGTTTCGTCCTTCGTACTAGTACGCCTAACTCATGTTGGAATAATTCTGTACCTACTCTGTAAAAGAGTACCTTACGTACTGTAAATTCAATCTTCACTTCTGCTCGATCCGAAAAGATAAAATTACTCAGACATTCTATCTACTGTCCGTCCAAGTGATTATGTCGCAGGATCGTAAAAAGGAGGGAAATCACGAGACAGTTAATTACTTAACGAGGCCCTTTTATTTAAGTTATTTTAAACAGTTGTATGGGTATAATATTACGTATATGTCCAATTTCTAACAGAAATTAATGTTCTCAGAAAAGAGCTAAGACAGCCCAGCCACTAGCCTTTACCGAGAGGCGAATAGAATCTGGTGGGGAAAACCGGAATGCGACGTAGGCAAATAGACGACAGTATCTTTGCGAAAATGATGCAATATTGAAAGCTCTTTCGTCATTGGAAAACGCGAACATATTTTTGGAACGTACTGTGACGGTAAGACTACTAGGCTATGACTTGGATCTGTGCGGAAGACGGTTGAACTTCATTTGTAGAAGGGGTGGGAGTGAAGTACATTCAAAAACTCAGGTACAATAAAAATTGAAGTAAAAATAAAATGATGTCCCTGTATATGCCACCGTTGTAGACTGAAGGAGTAAATCGGATATGGCTTACTTTCCAGTACTTAATGAAAAATTATATAGGCCTAACCAAAATAAAAACAAAAGTGAATACTTTCACATCGTCCTCAAATACTAATTCTGCTATTTTGATTCCTGTGTGCTGGAATAACCATCCGAACTCCTAACCCTTTCAATAAGCAGCGCCTTCAGAACTTTAACAGCTAAAGATGAGAATTTTTGCTTTGATATTGCAGTAGATCAACTTTCAGATAAAAAGGAAACTAAATTATTTACAAGCAATAAAGAAACCAAAATCTATTTATAAGGAATCCGATATTCTTGTTGTTATTCCAATTAAGGAAATTATGGTAAACTAATGCATTCTTAATCATATCCAGTTCTCAAGTTTCACAAAAATATACGGTTGGTATAGGCATCCAACAAGGAAAACTCGGTGCGCAGAAACCAGCGGGCGTGACTGTCTCGCGCAGATGACATATGCTCCCGTTTCTAGCATGCTCTCAAGCCTACTGCAGGGGAGTAAGAGGAGTATAGCGTGAGCGCCGCGAGGAGTCCGAGCTGAGTTTTGTTTGTAAGATACCTATACCTATAATGTTTTGTAGGCTTTCCATTACACACAGAATATTAAACTTAACGCTTAGCTAACATTATGTCTAGGAAAGTACATAATTAGGCCTACTCATTACTCGGTCACTATAACCCACAGAATTGGCCCTGTAGCTTACTGCACTTTCACTACAATACCCTGTACACACACTATAATAACTCGCTATTATTATTAATATGCAACGGCATTATCGAATAAAGTTTGGTGCTGATTCACCCAGTAGGCCTACAATCCGTAAATGGTACACTGATTTTAAGGTAAGATTCTTGAAAGCGGTTCCGATTTCATCCATACAGTTGCTGCAAGTCCTAAAACCATAGGACAAAGTGCTACGAAGAAATTTCTACATAAATATGCAGACTTTAATTGAAACGATGATGAATTTATTCGTTCCGTGATGCTTTCTGACGAAGCCACTTTTCATTTTTCTAGTAAGGTGAACAGACATAACCTCAGAATCTGGGGGTCGGAAAATCCGCATACCTACGTGGAACTTGAGGCTTGATATGTGTCGTGTTACCAAGGAGGACACATTGAAAATCTTTAAGAAAAGGAACTAAACTTTTTGAGTTCCTGTTTTTATTAGTACTATTTTCATGCACCTCAGATTCATAGAACGTAATTTACTTGTGTTCGAAACCGGAAAGGTCTTTTGTAGGAGCCCTGTATTATAAAGGGATAATAGAAATAAACAAATTCATGGTGTGACATTGAAACAAAAAGAAAATTTGCTGGAGAAAAAAGTCGCTTTAATTTTTCGGTGTGCCGGGTAAGTTAATTAAAAATACGTACAATTTTCTCCTTTGCTTTATACGTGACGTTGCCACACTTTTTATCCTGTTATGTGTATCTGCTTATTCCTCAGATGTTAAGTACAAAATCCCTACAGACTATTAATGTTTAAAGAGGTAGTGTACGGAATGTAGCCAAACCGTTGTTCAAAATTCGCTAGATTCTTTATTATCAATGGATAAAGTTTTATTTTTGTCGCTAGAGGATCCTGACATATCGCTAAATCCCTATTTAAGCAATTAAAAAATTAAAAGAAATCGTCTCCGAAAAACAATTAAAAGCCGCTAAATTGGCAACGCTGAATATAAGCATAAGCGTAAGCTGTAATTCGTATGAACATAACCTCAAATACTATTTATCCACATTCTTCATCATTTTATTGATTTAAATCAAATCTAGGCTTCGTCAAGCCTCGTTCCTGAATGATCCTTTTTCTGTCAACAATATGCAGTGTCGTGTCCTCTAATAAATCACCTTCCATGCCTCCAAATGCTATGATCTGACGCAGTTATTATTATTATTATTATTATTATTATTATTATTGTTATTATTTTGTCTTTACCGTGTTCAATCACTCATAAGCGGGCAAAAACTCTCTCGTACTACATACCTTTATTGTAGTTACCGTATTCTGTCACGTGGTATTAGAGAAACCATATCAAGAAACACGTTATTGCAAAAACTCTCTGTCATCAGACTGCATTTGGATTCACAGACACGGTTAGATACTTAACCACTCGCACTCGATCTGTTAGTAAATTCTCATGGTTATTGTGGTTTATCTCGTAACCGAGCTTGATGCCAGAGAAAAACAACATAATATGTGATTAACCATTATCTATTACTTAAACGTTTCTAACCGAGATTGGTGCACTTGGCCAGTAGATGAGACTAAGGAAAAGAATAAAATACAAATGTTGACGTATGCAAATGATTTTAATTTTACTAGGAGGAAACGATTAAGAAATTGTAACGCCTGTTATTGACTAATTGTGAAGTATTAAATTGGAACTAACTACAATATCTTGATTTACAGCGATTTCCGCACATCTGATTAATAATAAGTTGAAATTTCGTACATCTATATTTTAAAGTACAGCAACCTTAACTATGTGGGAACTCAGTTTTCTCATATGAAATCAACAGAGGAAAAATGTCAACATCCCAATATAAAGAGGAAAGCGATATTACTATAACTGAATGAAATACAAGTATTACAAAATCATTTGTCATAGTTGTGTTTCTATTTTGGCACGAAAAAATGAACTCTAAACATATTGTATTAGAGAGGATTAAACGTTTAATTTAATCAGTTATAGGCTAGTAATGGAGGCGGTTAAAAATTTAATCGAATTAGAAGGGAATACATTAAAAAAGATGTGTAATTTCCATCAGGAGTCTAAATTATCAAAAAAAATAAAGAAAACCACAGCAGGGCTATGTTTCCAAAATAGCAACATAATCTCTGAAGAGACTGTAAATCTGAAAATCTGGAAAGATATATAAAATTGCATTCGAACAGACAAAGATATATACAAAAATTTATTGGACCAAGTCAAAGCTGCCCAAATGAGATTGTAGGAAAAGGTGAAATGTCCAAGTAACTTAGCCGAAGACACAAATTTCACATGTCACATTCGCCAAAGTTATGTCTAAAGATTTACACCATCCCGTTAAGGGAACGCACAGGTGAAATTACTAAATCTTACAGTTTTCATTTTTTTTTCTCAAAGACAAAGGACACTAGAATAAAATTATGTGACACGTTTCCTTATTAAGATGAAATAAATGGCAGGAATTTTTTCAACGTGATTTTCTTTAATTTTCGACGTGTGGAACCATTTATACATTAATTAATTAATTTATATATAAATGGTTCCACACGTCGAAAATTAAAGAAAATCACGTTGAAAAAAATCCCTGCCCTTTATTACATCTTAATAAGAAAACGTGTCACATAATCTTATTCTGGTGTCCTTGGTCTTTGAGAAAAAAAATGAAAACTGTAAGATTTAGTAATTTCACCTGTGCGTTCCCTTAAAGAATCTTAAATGACATTGACACAAGTGAATTTGAAATATTTGGAATACACACTGTTGTGTAGTGTTTCAGTAATATAAAATATAATGAATTGTATGTAATTAAATTATGAATGTATCAATAACTACAGACTTTCCTGTGCATTGTTAGTAATTATAAGATAAGTAAGTTTTATGTTAGTTTCTGGTTTATATGTATCACCTGACTAACCCCTAAAATCATACCAATTTACAGTATATTTGATGGATGATGAAAATTTTCCTGGTAGGCAGTGTAATACTGTATTCGTTTACGTCAAGGAATTTCTATAGCCTAATTAAACATTTTTATCGTGCTTTAAGTTTCGAATGAAACGCAATACGTTTAACAGTAATTTAAATTTCGAATAAAGTGTTTCAAAATAACGTTTTGATCGCTATTTCCACTTGTAGACTCTCCACACATATGGAGAGGGAACTAGGTGGAACAGCACTTCTCGTCTCAAGAGCCCTTCGACTGCAAAGTGGCATGCAGTCGAAATAATCAGAAAAAAATCCAGTATGTTATTGTAGGATACATCATGAACAATGTCCCCAGCATAATCAAATCACGTGAACAGCAATACCATAATATCTGTTATCGTATTGTAACTTTAGTTCTACATTTAACCACACACCCGTCAACAATGCGACTTTTATTCTTAATGATTCACCTTCAACAATGGGTATTCCACTCAACACAGCAACACAGTAGTCGTTATTGCACTCCACACGACGACAATGACAATACACGTGTATTATTGAGAAGAACAACAATGTACTCCTAATTTCAACTAATGTTCACAAGCACTATGTTCAGAACGAAACTGTCAGTTCTCAGTTCACAGTTCGTTCACCTTGGCTAGTTCTTCTAGCTCACTGTTCAAGTTTACTGCACATCGAACCCAGGTCTTTCGGATACGCCGCTCTCGCCTGGACGCTGCCACAGTTACGGACCCACTCAACTTCACTGCATGTCGAACTCAAGACTTCTAGCAACGTCGCCGCTGTCCAAGATAAGACTTGAAGGCTGACTGAAGACTAACTCACTTACTTCCGAAGACTGCTCTCTCTTTTATTACTAAGCCGTAACATCTCGAATCTCCGATTCGCGTGGCTTTCCGAACGTTCGGGAGGGATACGATTGTAGATGTCCCCCCCTGCTCTCTCCGCTCCGCGCAGTCACCATAGTGTTCTTTCCCCTCGCTCTGTGTCGCGCTACAAAGCCTACCGAAGTTATAGTTCCGTTTCCCCGCGCGTTTCTTTTCGCTGGATGCGCGCGCACACTTCCGAGGCAACCAGTCGCGACCAGAACGTTCCAGACGGGTACCACAGTATGTTACATATTAGAATACTTGAAGTCAATATATGTCTTATTTTAGAATAATTATTTTAGTTATTTTTCTGCTTAATACTACTTGTGAGAAACAGCGACGTAACATCTCACTATAATAGTAGCAAACGAGAACGTTAATGTTAACACATTTTTCGTTTAACAATCCACCGTCACTTTGCTCCAATTTATTTGCTGTAAAGAGTTACTTTCAGCAAACGTTTCGAGTTTATTCTCAATTATATGTTCTCAGATTTTCGTGCATTTTGTTCAACACTAACGCTGAAAATTGTGAACTAATTTTGTCACGTAGAGTAAACAAATGTCTGAAATTCATTCGTGAAGTTATAAAAGCATCGTCAATAACGTGTTTTTTCCAAGGTGTTCATTTCGTCCGGAATGAAAATTTATGAAGAACTTGCTCCTGTTGCTGTCAAGTGTATGAATGTGGACAAATATGAGTTCATGCACCGACTACAAATTCACCGGCATTTCGCTCTTCCTTGCTCTGTTTACAGTTTTTTTTGCAGAGAGTTTTATTTAATGACTGAATATAGTAGAACCACAGTCTAGTATATACAGTCACGAAGCTTGAGTTTATGAGGGTGCTAGGAACAATAGACAGTGCAGGTACTATTTCGCATTCTCTGTAATGAGGCGATCGTAGCGATCCTAGCGGTTAGCAACTATCTATGGGTGCATATTTACTACGTATTGGGCTTCGTGACTGTATATACTAGACTGTGGTAGAACTTCAGCCTGCAATACACACTATTCGGGATTGAGTCCCGGTCATTCCTGGGGTTTTGACGTAGAATACGTCTTTGTCCACACCTAGTATGGGGCACCGTGCTGGCGGATCGGGTTTAACGAAAAAGGGTGAGATTTGAAACACCTTTAGCTCGGCGTGTAACCTATAGTCGGAGGAGAACAGCAGTGGTATTACGCTGTAGGGCGAGGACGTACGCGTGCTCAGATAGCCAGTGAAATCCGGTTGCGAAAGCCAGCTACAACGGCTGGGGGATCATCGTGGTATCCACACGATACCTCCAGTCTGGTTGGATGATCGTCCACCTCTGCTTCGTCATGTGGACGTGAGGCAAGCAGCCGGCTTGTCGATCTGGACCCTTCATGGACAGCATCACCACGGATTATTATTATTATTATAATTATTATTATTATTATTATTATTATTATTATTATTATTATTATTATTATTATTATTATTATTATTATTAGTGTTATTAATAGCGTTGCCGACTGTCAATTTATTCAGGATGACATTAATTCATTTACCAATTGATCAGTTGATAACGGGATGATGATTAATGAATCCAAAACTTACGTAATATCATTTTCAAGGAAAACCTCTACACTAAAATATAATTATCAACTAAAAAATGTATTAATTAACAGAAAAGATTGTATTAGAGATCTCGGTGTATTAGTTGACAATAAATAATATTTTCACAACCACATTGATTATATTTATAACCATGCAATAAGAATGTTAGGAATAATTCGGTCAATTACTTATTCTTTTTCAACACCTGACTCTCTTTTAATACTATACTACACATTAGTGAGATCGAAACTCGAATATGTATATGTAGTTTGGAACTCTATTACCAGTTCTGATTCGGCAAAACTGGAAAATATTCAAAGGAAATTTATTTCATTATGTTCGTACCGATTCCTGCCTAATAACTCGGGAGTATAACTATGTTAAAAATGCGGGCACTTTAAATGTAGAAGCCTGTATGCCAGACGCCATGATCTGGATTACTTATTCTTATGTAAGGTCCTTAAAGGTGACATTAATTGTCAATCTTTCTTAAACAGTGTCAGCCTTCGTATTCCAGTCTCCAGATGTATTAAACATGCTAACTTACATACAGGCGATTTCGATCCATTCAATGTATAGAAGTATTAGAATATGGCAATGTCTTTGCTAATATTATTTGCATAATCTTTATACACAAATTGGTAGTACGAATCAACTTCTTTCCCTAAAATTTATAGTTTTAATTCTTGTAAATTAATTATTGTAATCTATGTTTTTTTATTCTTATTGAATTTGGTATTCCCAAGAAACTAGTTCGATTAATTAAAATGTGTCTCAGTGAAACATACAGCAGAGTCCGTATAGGTCAGTTTCTATCTGATGCTTTTCCAATTCACTGCGGGCTAAAGCAGGGAGATGCACTATCACCTTTACTTTTTAACTTCGCTTTAGAATATGCCATTAGGAAAGTTCAGGATAACACAAAGGGTTGGAGTTGAACGGGCTACATCAGCTTCTTGTCTATGCAGATGACGTGAATATGTTAGGAGAAAATACACAAACGGTTAGGGAAAACACGGAAATTTTACTTGAAGCAAGTAAAGCGATCGGTTTGGAAGTAAATCCCGAAAAGACAAAGTATATGATTATGTCTCGTGACGGGAATATTGTACGAAATGGAAATATAAATATTGGAGATTTATCCTTCGAAGAGGTGGAAAAATTCAAATATCTTGGAGCAACAGTAACAAATATAAATGACACTCTGGAGGAAATTAAACGCAGAATAAATATGGGAAATGCGTGTTATTATTCGGTTGAGAAGCTCTTATCATCCAGTCTGCTGTCCAAAAATCTGAGAGTTAGAATTTATAAAACAGTTATATTACCGGTTCTTCTATATGGCTGTGAAACTTGGACTCTCACTCTGAGAGAGGAACATAGGTTAAGGGTGTTTGAGAATAAGGTGCTTAGGAAAATATTTGGGGCTAAGCGGGATGAAGTTACAGGAGAATGGAGAAAGTTACACAACACAGGACTGCACGCATTGTATTCTTCACCTGACATAATTAGGAACTTGAAATCCAGACGTTTGAGATGGGCAGGGCATGTAGCACGTATGGGCGAATCCAGAAATGCATATAGAGTGTTAGTTGGGAGACCGGAGGGAAAAAACCTTTAGGGAGGCCGAGACGTAGATGGGAGGATAATATTAAAATGGATTTGAGGGAGGTTGGGTATGATGATAGAGACTGGCTTAATCTTGCACAGGATAGGGACCGATGGCGGGCTTATGTGAGGGCGGCAATGAACCTTCGGGTTCCTTAAAAGCCATTTGTAAGTAAGTAAGTAAGTAATCTATGTTCTTTATTTTGTTTTAACTACTTAATCTATACTAATAATAAATCTGTAGCCGAAATTTTTCTGGTAATTTTCGATTTTCCAAAAATAATTGGTCCTAACATATATAACTAACCACTCTAAAACCGAAAATCGCTTTTTTGAAATTTTTGTTTGTATGTCTGTCTGTCTGTCTGTCTGTCTGTCTGTCTGTCTGTATGTTTGTTACCTTTTCACGCGATAATGGCTGAACCGATTTCGATGAAAATTGGAATATAAATTAAGTTCGTTGTAACTTAGATTATAGGCTATATGGCATTCGAAATACATTATTTAAAAGGGGGGTTATAAGGGGGCCTGAATTAAATAAATCGAAATATCTCGCTTATTATTGATTTTTCTGAAATATATTACATAACAAAAGTTTCTTTAAAATAATTTGCGATAAGTTTTATTCCTAAAAAATTTTGGTAGGACTGATATTTAATGAGATAAATGAGTTTTAAAATTAAAGTAACTGCAATCTAAGGCGGTGTATTGAAATAAAAAACAAATGACTTCGTCTATAAGGGGCCTTGGACACAACAATCGAAAGCTATGAAACATAGCCTACAGACAATGTTTCTGTGTTTGTATGAAGTAATATCAGGAGCTAAATTAACCGATTTGTATAATTAATTATTATTTCATCCTTGGAAAGTGTAGTTTCTCTGGATGGACATAATGCTATAATGTTATTACAGTAAGTTCTGAGTGAATTGAGGACAGGTAAGATTAAAATAGCTTCTTATGCACAGAAAACTTGATAGGTTATTCTGTATATTCATTTCCTGTATTTCTTATAATAATGTTTATGAACATATTCATTTTTATCTCAGAGAATTAACGAACAACAAGAGTGTATTGATTTAGTATGCAGTAATAGTACGTTAGCTTAGCAATCCATTATTTTATAATTCAAATTTTAACTACGCTCAATTGAATCATGTTAAAATACATAAAATACATATGCAATAAATGCAATGCAAAAAAATTGGGTAATGAGCCAAGCAGATTATGTTGCGCTGTTGTAAAAGTTGTTCCTCCTGAGATTCAAGAGCTCCCACAACAAATTAAAAACTTTCTAATTCGAGTACATCCGCTATCAACACACTTTTTCATAATATAATAATTATAATATAAACATAATAATAAATCTGTAGCCAAAATTTTTCTGTTAATTTTCGCTTTTCCAAAAATAATTGGTAATAACAATTAAGAAACATGTTAAAGGAATTGTCATTGCACCAAATGAGTGGTCTCTGGATCAGAATGATCGCATTTTAATATTTTAAATACAATTTAAATTAAGTAACATATTAAACGATTTATCCTTCTATCAAACACGAATGTTCCCTGGATCAAATGTCCTATTTTAATTATGTAATTAACTAATTACTTTATATTTATTTCTAACGGGTGCAGCGGAGCGCACGGGTACGGCTAGTTTGTACTATAGTTGTTAATTTTAATGTATTAATTATGTCACTGTGCTGGACTTTTATTGGCCGATGGCTGTTGTTCAGCACATAAATATCAATAAATAAATAATAAATAAATAAATTTTATTATTATTATTATTATTATTATTATTATTATTATTATTATTATTATTATTATTATAAATGTCCACATCTACAGGTTGGAAGTGAAATAATCCTGCAGATTGAAAGAGTTGAAAGAGTACACCGACAGGGTCCACTTAAGTTAATATAAAATCTATGTTACGTTTTGTGATTAAATGCACGGTTAATTAGAAAATTGAGTTAGATGTTTCAGCAGTCTGGCAATATAGCCGGTAACTTATTGCTCTTTCTTCTCGTAATACAGGTGTAAGAGGTCAACGAACTCAGGTCTGTCTGCCTTAGTAAGCTACCTCCCATTTCCAGGGAGGCTACAATGTTGCAAGCTGTTCGCATCGGTCAGTAGCTTCAAATTAGTGGTTCTTAAAATAAATTTACACGAAAACCGTCCACGATATTTAAATACTCCAGCGGGATAAATATTTTTTTCTGTTAATATGGACAAAAATCATGATCCTACTCGCAATAGTTACCGTATAGGAGGATGTTAAATATTTGGGAAGGAAAATCTGTTTTTCATAAAACTATGAATTTTCCACCAATATGGCATTGTATCTTTTTGTTACATACAAAATGAGCTATTCGCTCTGAAAATCTGCTAGGTTATTTCACTTCCATTCTTTACATCCTCTACATTCTGATTTAGAAGACTGTGACGTTATTATTATTATTATTATTATTATTATTATTATTATTATTATTGATTTTGTGGAAACAATTAATCATATGAACCAACGTGTAAATGAAATTGAAAATTTTCGATTATTCGTTTATTCTCTAATGTAAGATAAGCTGAAAATAGTAAACAGGAAGTGAAATGTATCCATAAAGAACTATATGAATTACTGTTCAAGATATTTTAGAACATTTTAAAATTTTGTCACGCCTTTATTTTACGTTTCTAGAAGAACTTGTAGGGTGCTATTCATAGACATTACGCAACACGCGCTACGAGCGTACTAAGCTAGCCCCGGCTATCCACTGGTTACTAGTACAAGAATTCAAATCATATCCTATCGCTAACACTGGTTTATGAATTCGAAAAACGCTGATAATCCACCGAAAGTCCGCGCTGAAAATGTCTATGAATACGGCCCTAAGTATTAAATGGACGGAGTTATGCAATAACAGACCAAGCGCCAAAAATCTGTTTCGAGATATTGGCCATTGAAATAAAGTTTTTTTTATAAAACATTTTACGCAAGGAGTATTATGACATTCGTACTATTACAAACAATAGCACAAATAATAACAAAAAAGGCTAACCGAATTTTGTTAAGAGACTAGTAGGCCTAGTTGAATTAATATTTAAAAGATAATAAATAAATTAATTTTATGCAGTAAACGAATTTTTGCTTATAAATGGCAGCAAAATTCAGATATCGCATTCTTGATTTTTTTTTTAGTTAAATTAGTCTGCCATCAACAGATTTGTGCAAATATCTCCCTTTTTTCAAATTATCTGTTTGTCCATTTTATTTATTTTATTGGATTACTTTACGATGCTGTATCAACGTCTAAGTTATTTAGCGTCTGAATGAAATGAAGGTGACAATGCCGGTGAAATGAGTCCGGGGTCCAGCACCGAAAGTTACCCAGTATTTGCTCGTATTGGGTTGAGGGAAAACCCCGGAAAAAACCTCAACCAGGTAACTTGCCCCGACCGGGATTCGAATCCAGGCCACATGGTTTCGCGGCCAGACGCGCTGACCGTTACTCCACAGGTATGGACCTGTTAGTCTATTACCAACGCGTAAATGAAATTGAAAATTTTGGATTATTCGTTTATTCTCTAATGTAAGATAAGCTGAAAATTGTAAAAAGGAAGTGAAATGTAAGTTATCCATAAAGAACTATATGAATTACTACTCAAGATATTTTAGAACATTTTAAAATTTTGTCATGCCTTTATTTTACATTTCTAGAAGAACTTTAAATGTTAATTGGACGGAGTTACGCAATAACAGACCAAGCGCCAAAAATCTGTTTCCAGATATTGACCATTGAAATAAATCTGTTTTTTTATATAAAACATTTTATGCAAGAAGTATTATAACATTCGTACTATTACAAAAATAGCACAAATAATAACAAAAAAGGCTAACAGAATTTTATTAAGAGACTAGTAGTTGAATTAATATTTAAAAGATAATAAATAAATTAATTTTATGCAGTAAACGAATTTTTGCTTATAAATGGCAGCAAAATTCAGATATCGCATTCTTGATTTTTTTAGTTATATTAGCCTACCATCAACAGATCTGTGCAAAATCTCCTTTTTTTGGGTTATTTTACGACGCTGTATCAAAATCTAGGTTATTTAGCGTCTGAATGAAATGAAGGTGACAGTGCGGTGAAATGAGTCCGGGGTCCAGCACCGAAAGTCACCCAGCATTTGCTCGTATTGAGTTGAGGGAAAACCCCGGAAAAAACCTCAACCAGGTAACTTGCTCCGTCCGGGATTCGAACCCGGGCCACCTTGTTTCGCGGCCAGACGCACTGACCGTTACTCCACAGGTGTGGACCTGTTAGTCTATTATAGCGTAACTCCGTCAAAATATTTGAATAGTATTTTGATATTTATTATAATATAGTTCACAGAAAAAAGTACATACATATGAGCCGTTCAGAGCAGAAGTGGTGTAAGTAAAAAATGGGTAATGAGGGTTAAAGTAAACATTCTGTAAAATACAGCGCAAAGTACCGGTAGTACTTAATATTGAATTTATTTAAACTATTAGTAGTCAATGGATAGCACGAAGGACATATTAATTGCTACTTTGCGCTGTACTTTGCAGAATTTTTACTTTAAACCTCATTACCCAATTTTGACTTACACCACTTCTGCTCTGAACGACTCATAAAATCATTGAAAACTTACGTTTACACACTTTATAATTTTACATATAGATATACAATTTTAATACAATTTATAAAATTAAATATTATTTTAATATAAGTTGTTTTATTTTGCACTTGCATCTAGCCGTCTAAATATTGTAAGCTTGCAGGTTTGTTTTCTCCCCGAGCATATCCTGAAATAGAAACATGAAATCAAGTTTCCTTGGCTATAAACGCCACTTACTGGAACAGTCAATAACGTGAATGTGATTTTGACCCTCTGCGTGTAGCCTATATTTTCTGCGCCTTGCAAGAGGCGATAAAACATGGCATCCTTACGTGATACACTTCCTGTGTTGCGTGTTGCAGCATCCCGCTGGAGTTTCGGGATGGAGCGCTACGGTACAGTCAATGTCAGATGTTCGACCGCAACTA
Source organism: Periplaneta americana (assembly GCF_040183065.1). Lineage (NCBI taxonomy): Eukaryota > Metazoa > Arthropoda > Insecta > Blattodea > Blattidae > Periplaneta > Periplaneta americana. The sequence goes on from NC_091130.1 coordinate 118,796,573, forward strand.
CTCGTCCATGTTGGTGAATGTGGAGACCGAAGAAGATCTGGACCGTCTGGAGCAGCAAGTGTCGGCAAGCAATCTCTCTCACAGCACCGTTGCTTGCGTACATGGCTGGAACTTCGACTACACACAGTACGCAACGACTATAGTCACGGAGGTAAGAAAGGGTTATGTTATTTATGTGAAATGCAAAAGATTTCTAAGGAATGATTAGTTTTTTTTTCCTAGAACGGTGTAAAAATAGATACAGGGTGAGTCAGGAGGAAAGGTACATGGTATGAGGGGTGATATGGGTGATTCTGAACAAAAAAAAAATTATATGAACATATGGCCTGTTCTTAACAGTATCTGACGTACAGCTGTTTGAAAATTACGAGAGTCAATCTCATATCCTTCAACAGCACTCACATGCGAACGCAACCAAAACGACATTAAGTTGTAGTAGGATCAATGAAATGAATCCTGGGCATTGGATCTGTCGCGGTGGAGTCATTTATTGGCCACCGAGGTCACCCGATCTTACTCCATTGGATTACTGTGTTTGAAGTTGGATTAAGAGCGAAGTCTACAAGCGAAAAGTGGAAACGAGGGAGGAAATTCTCGCTCGCATTTTACATGCTTGTGCTCAAGTAAAGGAATGTCCGAATTAGTCCAGATTAGAAACACATTAGCTGTCTACAAGAGCTGCAAAGTGCATTGAAGTTGACAGTGGACTTTTTGAACGTGTTCTGTAAAGAAAAATGCACAATTAAACATAACATAAGGAACAGTGTTTTAATTTAATATCACCTGCACTTTTCCCGTTCCTCATTGTTTTCATTAGTTTTCTCTGAAACCGTTAAGAAAAGGACTATGTTCATATAAACTTTTGTTGTTCGGAATCACCAATATTATCAACCCTCAAACCATGTACCTTTCCTCCTGATTCATCCTGTAGATTCATAAAAATAGTGCAGCAAATTCGCATTCATTGTGCTCTTTTGGTAGTACGTAAATTGCTATAAATCAAGGACGGGGAACTCGTATTGTAAACAGAACAGTCGTCATGAGTACCTGCATACAACAGTAACTGTATCAGTAGAAGCTAAGCCCTCTAAGAGAGGCTGTTCTCTGTCTCTGCATAAATTAATGTTCAACACTTCATTACTGACTTATAACGAGATCGTCGATAGACAAAGTAGGTGGAATTAATCAGGGTTTGAGCTAGAAAGTAAATAATTGTCGCAAAAATGCACAAAAGAAAAATTATATTTGTGCAAATTGCGAAATGCTTGCGCAGTAATATAAATAATTGTGCAGAAAGATAAAATTAATAGAGTATGCAGAAACAAAAAGTTGTGTAATTTGTTTCTTGTAGTTTTATAAATTTCAATTCATTTTACCACACTTTAGATATAGTTATGTAAGTAAATCATTAGACGTAGGTATGTTTAGAATCAATTACTGCTGAATTTACATCACATTAAAGTACATTATTTTATGGGCACTCTAAACATTGGAATTTTTTCCTAGTGGGGCCTTCAATATTTATTGTTAGCAAAGCGCTACCTCTTTTTGCTGGAAGGTGTTTCCTAATTCCAATTCTTACAAGATTCATGCAACTAAATGCTCGCTTACAATTCACAGTATGCGATGGAATTATATAAATCAATTGGAAGAAATTGTTGACTCTAAACTTACATGAATTGCACCAAGTCTTTTAAATCAATTCCTGAACATCTATTGCTCAATACCTTTTTGAACATTGCCCATGCCATTAGCATTTAATTTAAATTCAGGTCAGTTCAAACACATCTCTGATTTCATTTTTTCCATCTTCGTTCCTGAAGTCCAATGTGGTTGTCGCATTTTTGCACATTTACATTCAAAGTTTGTTGCATTTTTAGAATTCGAGTAACAAAATGCAACAAAGTAATGTGACTGTGACTTAAACCCCGGAATTATTTACGAACAAATTTTATTTATGTGTATTGCCCGAGTATTCAGATTTCTGTACCATCATTTCATTTCTTCTGTAAGATGCGCACAAGTATTACCACTGATGAAAGAAGCTGTTGGTAATATCTACAGGTTTAACTTTCTGACAGCATCAACTCATAACTCTTTGGTCGATATTGCCTTTTTTCCCTACTTGACCAAATAGAAGTCGCGCGAGCAGCCAATCAAGTACTTATATATGCAAGCGCGTCGTACACTTAAAAACCCCAATAATTCTTAACCTTTTAGCCTCGGGACAAAGTACGGTCCCTAGCAGTAAAGTTATACTTATACAAGCAAACTTGCATTATATTTAGCGATTTTGAGCGATTAGGATTACTAATTACCGTTTACTCATTGTTTGGGTAGGATGAAATATCTCAAATTTTACTTGAACAGAAATTTTGAAAATTTTCTTATTTTCATTTTCTTTCATGGTTTCTTTGGTACATTGGTTTTGGTTAGTGTGCTATAGACTGTACTTTTATACTACTGTATTTCTTCCTACATAGACATTAATTTTGTGACATTCATGAACGTGGTGCACTTAAAGCACGATGCCACAAATTTGATAGTTGAGTCTTTCATTGCCCGTAGGGTCATGGATTTTCCCTAATTCTTCTGGCTGCACTATCGCCTGAAGACGATTTAACGACTAACACAAACCATTACAAAGATGTGGTCCTTTCTTCTTGAGTGTAAAGACGACAGATCGAGGGTTCAGAATGACAAGGTTCTAGCTAGTGTTTAGTAAATTTTACAGGAGAGAATTTTAAAAGTTTGTTCGTTAAGAAAATCAATGCAGATAAAAACGTTTTCAAACTAACTTCATCACTCAAAATATAATCAACATATAATTTATCTGGTAGATAGCTGCGAAGTAGCAGAATTCAATGCAACAAAAATTTCAATTTTGCTAAAAATGTCAGATAGAACCTTACATTCTGACTCCGCGAAATACATAGGACTTACATTCCTGCTGTTACTGATGCCATTTTTCTGTGTATATACGTGATCCATAAACTCTCGCTATCCTGTAGATTTTTCTTCTATTCCTGTTTGTAAGTAAGATAAGTTTAGAAATATGATGCTATTCTATAATGTTTATGGGACCTGGGTAGTCTGAAATATAAATTTAAAATTTTACATCATACATATGATATTTTCAGATATATTTTGGTTTTTAGATTACCTTCTACCTCATATACTTGATTTCGCAAACAATTTTAAACCTGAAAATAATTAATTAAATTTAAGTTAAAAACATAGGTATTTAGAAAATTTTCTCTCAGAAATTCTTTGCGCTACAGGTTCCTAAAAATTGAAGCATATTTCGAATGCAGTTGACTATACCCCTTGTCGCCACTTTCATCACATTATGAATATTTATACAATAGAAAGAAATTATTTTCCATTGTGAAAAAATTATTTAAAAAATTTCATATATTTTTCCACTTTTCTAGCCGTAAAACCTATAATAATTTTAATAACCTTGTGAAAGTTGCCATGCTTCTTCACTAGGAGTATGAAAAATTTCAGCCTCCTAGCCTTAGTAGTTTCGGAGTAATATGTTCCTGAAATATCCATATTTTCAATTTAAACTTAATTAATATTTTTCAGGTTTAAAAATGTTTATAAAATCAAGTATATGAGTTATAAACGTCCTTACTTATTTACTTACTTGCTGGCTTTTAAGGAACTCGAAGGTTCATTGCCGCCCTCACACAAGCCCGCCACTGGTCCCTATCCTGAGCAAGATTAATCCAGTCTCTATCATCATATCCCACCTCCCTCAAATCCATTTTAATATTATCTTCCCATCTACGTCTCGGTCTCCCCAAAGGCCTTTTCCCTCCGGACCTCCAACTAACACTCTATATGCATTTCTGGATTCGCCCTTACGTGCTACATGCCCTGTCCATCTCAAACGTCTGGATTTAATGTTCCTAATTATGTCAGGAAAGGAATACAATGCGTGCAGTTCTGTGTTGTGCAACTTTCTCCATTGTCCTGTAACTTCATCCCTCTTAGCCCGAAATATTTTTCTAATCACCTTATTCTCAAACACCCTTAACCTGTGTTCCTCTCTCAAAGTGAGAGTCAAAGCTTCACAACCATAAAGAACAACCGGTAATATAACTATTTTATAAATTCTAATTTCAGTTTTCTTGACAGCAGACTGGATGATAAAAGCTCCTCAACCGAAAAATAACAGGCATTTCCCATATTATGAGCTATTAAGATAATCTAAAAATTAAAATATACCTGAACATGTTTTGTGTATGCTTTGAATATTGTAAATTGATAGATTCAAAAGTTAATAAGTTATTTTAATATTAAGTTGTTCTTAAGTTAAGTTATTTTTCAATAAATTCTTATCTTATCGATAGCTATCACATCTTGTTCTGATCATTAAACTTTTAAAAATGTTATTGTGCATATTTCTAACATTAAATTACATTTTCTTTCTTTCTTGTTCATTTGATTTGATTAATAAGTTATATTATTAAGTTAGTTTTAAGTTAAGTTATTTTTAATAAATTCTTATCATGTCAATAGCTAACACAGCTGGTTGCAGATTATTACATTTAAAAAAAATATTATGCATATTTTTAACATTAATTACATTTTCTTGTTTTTTGTTCATTTGAATTCATTAGGATGCCGATATTTTAAATAAGATTTGGACGGCTATCAATAAGATGATACTACTAGCAAAATATCTTCACTTATACACAACAGCCATACGGTCAGACTACACAGTCCCTTTAAATTCTAACTTCTTTTTCATATTTCAGTTTCAAAACCTCATTAAATAAAATACTATTGGCATTATTGTTATTACAATAGAACCTATTATTTTTTTCTTGACTATTTTCTCAGTGATATTCAATGGAACTCACATGGAGTTTCTTTCTGACATATCCACATCTTCCCTGATCACGCAATGCCATCTCTACCACGAACCTAAGTAATTACATTTCAGAAGTTCGAACTCATCTCTTTTTTATTTTTCTTGATATACTCTATTGAAGTGGACGTCCATTCCTCTCGCTGGAGACTCCAGTTAAAATCTCAGGAGAGATCAGGGATATTTGTAGCGAACAAAGATAGAACTGGCAAAGTTTAGTATAGGACTGCCAGTTCCGTAGCTGTTACTCCACCATATTTCCATAAATCACAATTGAACAGCAAACATCTATTAATATCTCACAAAACTGACTCCTATCGGATTCGCCCAGCAACCATTTTTTGTGTCATAATGGCAAAAAATGTACAAGATATGTTTAAGATACATAGACTTAGGAGTTAAGCAAAGAGATGACAGGAAGGCAACCGTGAAAAACGTTAGATGTTCGAAAACTGAAGCTTGACTGTAATGCAATCAACCACAGTTTTCAAGCTGTCTGTGGACCTGATATCGAATTTTTATTATAACCTCCAATTTCAAGACAATTTCACAGGCAGATAGGGAAATAAGTAGGTTCTAAGGGAGCTATCCTGCGCCGTAGCATCTTAGTCTAAGCCTATAAGGCAGCCCTGGACAAAAGAGGGGGAATGAAAGGGACGGAGAACCCGCTAATGTTCTTTTCGCTTACACCGCCTTGTAAGCAAACGCACAGTAAGGCTCTGTATATCAGTGGTGGATTTTAGACGACCAGCGAGAGCCGAAAGTTGGTAAAAGCTATAATGTCCGCCTGATACAATCCGTCACTGATCTTCCTGTCTGCTCATACCGCACCAAAACATTACTGTCTCAGCAAGCTCTAAGATTATACCTAGACTCGAGTTACGAAATGAACGCTGATTAAAGTCCTCGTAGGCAGTGCCGGATTTAGGCCTAGGCAACTTAGGCGCTTGCCTAGGGCGGCAATTTCCAGGGAGGCGGCATTCTCTCTCTCTTTCTCTTCCTTTTTTCTTTCTTTCTTTTTTTTTTTTCATTTTCATTTTACAGTAAAATTTGTTTTTAAAACACTTGTTGGCAAATCTTTTCTGAAGTTTGTTCTTGAACACTTTGTGGAAGTCGGATATTGTTTTGTTATAGCATTGTCGTGTTCGTGGAGAGAGTAAAAGAAAAGTGTGCAGCTGCATAGTTTTATTGTAATGCCGGTATCATGTTATTATACTATGGAACTGCTTAAATTTATAGTCGCCACGCTGTTATTCCCGGCGTGACTCCTCTTTGCTTACGTCTTAGGAAGTGAAAGCTCTATAAAGTCTAGGTAGGTAGTATCGTTCGCCATTTTTGTTCTTTCGTTGCCGAGCTACCATACGAGGAATCTATTTGCCATACCGTTAAATATTATCATGTCGTAGCTCCTATGATAATAAATCAAACGCACTGTAATTCAGCAAATAATTGAGCGGCAAATAACGTCTTAGTGTGCTTTCTGCGAACGCCAACGAAAGAGCCAAAATGGCTGGCGATTATATTAAGTATTTATCGAGCCTTAAGAAATGAATAACGTCTTCACCAGCGAATCACAAGACGCACACGTTTAAATGTAGCCGACCTGCAACGCGATTGGCTGCCGGAAATTAGAGCGACGGGATTATAACTGCCTGTATGAACAAGAATGCATTGTTGAAAATGAAATTCAATGTGTGTTTATTATTATAGCTACTGTATGAATAGTATCCAGAACTCTGTTACATTTCCAATATAATATATCGTCAACAATACTATTTAATCACTTTCCAGCATGTGCACTATATAATTCGATATGAAAGGTTTCTTCCACAAAGAGTTGGAGTTTATGTTTTAATTTACTTTATACTTCCTATCGAAGTAAGAAATACTCGTAATAATTATATCACCAACAAAACCAATGATTAAAAATAAACCACAGCTGCCTTTCACAAATCAATTTTATTTCAACGATGAATAAGTTTGAATATATGTTTCTTTGCATCGAGTCTGATGTGCTTCGTCAGATCGACTTTGATGACATCATCAATGCTTTCTCTGTGAAAAAGTGCGAAGAAAATCTTTATAATTGACAAGTAAGATGCATATATTTTGATTTCAGTAATTTGTTTTCTGAATTGTAACATTTCATTTAAAACTAATTTAAACTAAACATGATCTGTATAATAGCTGCTCATAAACTGTTTTTTGGAGTTTGGGGCGGTACTATACTTAAATTGGGCCCTGCTCATAGGGAAGAAATTTTATCATTAAGTTTTGGCTGTGCATGGGACCGGTAAGTACCAACCCAACACAGTCATGAATTTTGGGAGGTAATATAGATAGCGAAACCCGATTTCGAAAACCAGCTATAACGACTGGGATGATTGGTAGTCGTTCACCTCTGTTGAATCATAAGAATCCTCTAGATTCAAAACCCCCTAAAGACCATTTTATTCACGACTAAGTTATGCTCACATACTGCTTGCTAAGAATGAATTCCAATGATTTATTATAGTTCGAATTCGAGAAGCCGCTAAACTTAAAGCAAAAGGTTTGTTAAAAGTCACTGTTAGGTTGAAAATTCTCTCTATTTGCCACCAGTTACTGTCAAAATACTTTAATTTGTGAAAGTGGATGTAAGGGATTTTGACTCTATAGCAGTGATCGCCAAAAGCTGTGTCGCGACACATGCCCCTGCCTCCACTCAACCGTAACCATGGCATCATACTCCCACCTCTGTTTAGAGCCTTCACTTCGTTATAAGTAAATACATTTATCTGCAGCGGACGTACACATGTAATTTTACAAGTGTGTAGGATAATATGTTTCGATGTCTTTTCGAAAACAGATAGTAAGTAAAAACTTAATTTTAAGGAGCATGGAAGGAAAAGTATTTATTTTGTGCAGATGGTAAAAAATATGAGATACTTAATATGTTGTAAAATTTAAAATGAAGTATAAAAGAACAATGTACGTTGTCATTATTTTTCTTGTTATGAAGACTACCATGCCCTTACCTGTAACTTGAATAATAAACGGACAATAAAAAGTAACGGCTTTTATGTCTTAATCAGGGTAAAATACATCGACGTTTTTTCGACGTATGTAGTGTAATTTGAATATTTCATTAATAAATACACAATAAAAAGTATTGGCTTCTATGTTTTTTATTTTTATTTTATTGGGTTATTTTATGACGCTGTATCAATATCTAGGTTATTTAGCGTCTGAATGAAATGAAGGTGATAATGCCGGTGAAATGAGTCCGGGGTCCAACACCGAAAGTTACCCAGCATTTGCTCGTATTGTTTTGAGGGAAAACCCCGGAAAAAACCTCAACCAGGTAACTTGCCCCGACCGGGATTCGAACCCGGGCCACCTGGTTTCGCGGCCAGAGGCGCAGACCGTTACTCCACAGGTGTGGACTCTATGTTTTAGTCGGAGTCAAATACTTCAAGGTTTTTTTTTACGTATGTAGTGTAATTTAAAACTTCGTGACCAGCCTGGTACGTTTTTCTAATTTCAAATATCTGCTGATGTAAAGTACACGTTCTATGGAAAATAAGAAAATAAATTTATTTTATTTTATTAATAATACAAAAATAATTAATAGGAGGATAAAAAATTAACTGGAAAAAGTGTTTATAGTTAATAAGTAGAAGATTATTAGATTGATTTCTTTTTTTGGTCACAGTCCGTCTCTGCACTGTTATTCATTGCATTACCTGAGGAGATACCCACTCCACCCCTCTCCCTGCGATAGTGGTGTGCGGGTAGCATTTCTATTACGTCACAATTTCGTTAGGATTCATATGAACATGAGGCCAACAAAACGACTGGTCGGCCTCGGCTCTTCGTAGGCTGCTTTTTACTACAGTAGTTAGATATACAGAAGAATAGTGTGGCAAATAGTTATACAGAGGATACTTGTCTTTGGATAGCTTGGTCGGTTATGCGCGAACTTTTGAGTAGGGGTCATGTGGAGTGAGTTAGTTTCTCAGCAGATTCAGTGAGGCAAGAGGCAGGAAAACTGCATGCATGCTGACGTAAGTTATAGCTGTCTTGAAAATTATTGGTCACGCGCCGGTATACCTATTCACTTTTCACTCTTCCGTTCACAATAAAATGAACTACAATATCTTTATTGGTTCCATTACGGTACTAATGTTTTGCAATAGTTAGTACACTAGAGCCCAGATATTTAAGCATTTATTTTGGTTAAAATAGGCAAGTATATAGGCACTAAAAATAGTAAAAATAGGCAGTGAAATAGGCATTAATTATACATGTAAACAGACAAAAATAGACAAATACTTAATAAACTATCCCATACGGTACTCACTTTCCTTGGTTACATGTCACAACAAGATGCGTTTTTAAGTTGTCAACTGTCATAGTGAGCCGCCTATCAGAGAGAACGTTTTTCATGGTGGAAAAAAGATCTTTCTACTTCTACTGAAATGATTGGAGCAAACTTAAAACAACTTATTTCAGAAGGACTGTCTACTTTCTTTCAGAGATCGGAAAAATCCGACTGTGTATTGTCTCAAAAAGAGGGGTGTGAGAAGGGATTAGAGACTTCAAAGTACGCGGGACTTGTGCGTGCAAGCGACAACAGTACCGGGACCTGGAGACTTGCTTTTAATACTTTCCTCATCTCCTTTCTTTCTCTGGTAAACCCCGAAGTGACATGAGCACTGAGGTTTATACTGTTCAAACATCTTTGTTAAGTGACATAAAAGATGGAATCGGTAGAGGAGAAAAGTTTACGACTTCTTGGAAACATATATTACTGGAGAATAAGATTCTCAGCAATTATTTGTGTGAGGCGAATATATATTTTTAATTTGTACAACCGTTCTTTTTGTTTTTGATATAATTTATGTGCGGTTTATTTTAAATGCATTAAAAATATAGAAAAAGTACATTAACGACGTAAAAGGCTGAAAAAAAGGCATTTAACCTTAAAATAGGCAACGGGAGCTAAAATAGGCAAAACAAAGGCAAAATAAAAATTGAGCCTATCGTCCCCAAATGTGTGGAAATGTGTTTATCTGTAATAGGTCTTTCATACATACACTCAGTTAAAAAAGGCATTTTGTCTAACATCCGGGCTCTACTAATCACTTACACGAGGAAAAGAAGTTAACTCTACAGGAGCTGTACAGCGGGTAACCAGTACACTCCTTTTTTTTTCTCCTCAGTACCAGATTTACTTGCCTGGTTTGCTGCGTATAATGTTATGACCGGCGAAGCTGTAGAAACACAACAGTACTTCGTTAGAGCGTTAGAGAGTGCAAATACAAATATAAATTCACCCTAATACTGAAATTATGAAATGAAAAACAAGAAGTATTCTTCTAGTTTTATTGCCGATTTATTAAACTTGTGGATGTCCGTAGCGTTATTGTATAATTTTGTGGTTGAAAATAGCTTCTGCCATCATGTGATGTGTGTTAATCTGCCTTTACTATTACGCACATAGTAGATAATGTAAATATAATGGTACTGTTATGTTTAGATAGCTTGCCCAGTGTTTTACGTGAACATTTGAGTAGGGATGATGTGGAGTGAGTCAGTTTCTGAGCATATTTAGTGGGGCAGGAGGGGATAGAGGAGAACTGCATGCATGCTGACGTATGTTATAGCTATGTTGGAAAACATTGGCTCAAGTATATGTACTCCATAGACGATCACAGTTTTTCCGCTCACTGCTATCCAAACACTCATATTTAACACAATGCAGTTTTCTCTTTTCTCTCTTCCACTCACAATAAACTGAAGCACAATGTTGCAATTCATTTTGAGGAAATTTTCAGATAAGCCTTTGAAGTTCAATTAAGCGGATTTATTATTTTTCCGTCAGTGACTTAACATGCCATATACAAGGCACAATTCCTTTATGTTACAAAATTAAATGTTCGTATTAACGTTTTTATCGCTCTTGATTTCGACATCATCATATACATTTTATTGTTTTACAGTTATTAAAATACGTTAACCTCTTTTTCTGCATACCATTTGAATATCAATGTCAATAGAGTTAAAAACTTATGAGTTAAAAATACAAAATTTAATATAAACTACAAGCCTTCACTTATTTATTATCCTATTAAAAATATTTTATGATTAAAATGCAAATAGTGATATATTAAAATACAGGAAGACTTGTTTACAATTCATATACATATGAGCTATTCCATCTGAAATCGACCGAAATATAGAGAAAATTGACCTTACAATTTCTAAATACAATGAAGCTTTTTTGTACGTAGAGAACTGTGATACAATGCTTTGTGCAAAGTTTGAGGCATCAGAACTTCATAGTATTTAAATTAAAAATATGTAAATTTATCATATTTTCATAAAATTATCAACTTTAAATTGTTGTAGCTCCGAAACCCTTTCACCCAATGATCAAAATCATGGTTTATTTTGATGCTGAGAAATTAAAGTTTATATTGACATATAAACAGATTTTCTTACTTTTTTATGGAAATGGAGAAATTTAGATTTTTCCTCATTAAGACGTCTTTGGCTAGGAAAAAATATTTTAAAAATATATAGTTAGATTCCGCATTGGAAGTAGAAATAAACACATATTTTTACTGATGGTATGTTGATAAGAAAGTATTGAAAATATAAAATAAAGAAAATAAATAGTACGCGCGTGAACTAACCAACTGACTGTGAGACGGGAGGTTAGCCGAGACAAGCAAGGCCAGGAGACAAACACGTGATGTGTCGTCTAGCAGTCATGGCTGTGCTAGCTTTATCACAAGTTTTCATAAACACAGGAGTAAAATGATGCCCAACGCTCGCTTATCTTCAGCTCTCGGCCAGTGTGTGCGGTACTGCGCCGTTCAAGTCTAGGCGTGTGAAAATAATCTAGCCTATTTATTACCCTCAAAATTTATTGCCGTATCAATAAGCAAACAATGCCGAATTCTTCTTAATAATGCAAGGTTTTTTCTCAATATTTTTTTTACATTTTTACAAATGACCAAAAAGCCTAAAAGCAAGTAAAATCAGATTATCTGTCTCTCTGTATACAATAAAATAAGGATTACTCCTTAACATAACCTACCAAATGTCAGCTTCAAAATAAGCTCTCGTTCAATGTTCTGCAGTAAATGGTTCCAGAGTTCTGAGCGCTGAAAGAGGCTTGTTTTTATAAAATACGCTAAATTTGTGGTTCTATAATACGAAAACCGTTTGACTTTTGATAGTATATTTTTGAAAATGCACTCCCCTCAGCACCTTGTATAAGTAGGGAAAAAATTACAGTATAAAAAAATGCGAGGTTTTTTACTGATCGATTTCATATGGAATAGCCCATATGTATGAAGTCTGACATAGAAGTCTTCCATATGGGGGCACTGAACAGATTGTAGGTAAGTGCAAGCAGGTTGTTGATAGCGTACGGTTCTGGAGGTCAATATTGTCGAGTAAAACTCTATCACAAAACGTTTTGTGAAGTTCTTCCAATGACGAGAAAAGTATACATCCAACGGTTGAACAAGGGAAGTTGCACCAGGTGGAGTGGTTGTTATCTGTATGTGTTTATTCCCCATATTCACTAACATGATTAAGCATGCCTGGAAGAAAGCTACTTTTCCAGTTGAATATGATGTCTTTGAAGCTCCTGCCAATGGTATCTGGGACACTGAAGATTCGAGTTGCTCAATTCCCAATTGCAGAAATGCATCATTCATCCAATATGCTTATTGTTGTTTACATTAGTGCTTCACGGATTTCTACATCAACACCCACAAACATGTTTAAGTATATGTAAAGGCAGCTAAAATTAGTATAATAATTATTATTTATAGCTGAGTTTCCTTCCGAATTAATTTATACCAATATCTATCTAGGCTCATAAACATTGTATAATTAGCACTATAATAATCCGTGGCGCTACAGCCCGTGAAGGGCCTAGACCGACCAACCGCCTGCTGGCCTCACACCCACATGCCGAAGCAGAGATGGACGATCATAATTAGCACTATGGGCAGCTATAATTGGTACCATAAACATTGATTACAGCTGAACTTTCCATCCTATTTGATTTTATACCATTATCAGTCAGGCACTTCGCGAATGTACCTTGTGAGATAAGATGAAGTCATATATATATATATATATATATATATATATGACAAGACATGGTGTCTATCTTATTCTTCTATAAAATTAATTATTCTTGTTGATGTAATAATGCTTCCAATTTTTATTTTAGACAAACGCTTTATAACTTAGAGAGAGCCATATCAATCGCATTGAAAACTTAACCTATTGGTAAACTTTACAGAGATAGAAGAGAAGTGCATTATATGTTTAACTGTTTACAGGGGTAAAAATGTGCCCGAAGCTCAGAAAACCCCTTTACGCTTCAGTCCTCTGTAGGCCTACTATATAAATAGGGAAATAGGCAAACCCAGCATTCTCCAGTCTTTCCTATTTTCTACCTTCCACTTTGTCTCTTCATATGACCCATATATCTTATTGTCGTCTATCATCTGATACCTTCTTCTGCCCCGAACCCTTCTCCCGTTCACCATTCCTTCCAGTGCATCCTTCAGAAGGCAGTTTCTTCTCAGCCAGTGACCAGCCAATTCCTTTTTATATTCCTGATCAGTTTCAGCTTCATGTACCGGTATTTTAAGTAGGGTTCATTGTACATTTCAAAGTGGTATTCTGTTTTCGGAATTCGTACTAATCATTTCACGTGATCAAACAAAATACATTTTTAGGTTAGGTCTCGTGAATCGTAAACTGTTTAGTCATTGTAATGAATTTCATGTTGTCAAACAAAATTCATTTTAATATTAGATCATATTAATCTACCAATTACCAATATAATGTGCGAGAGGTCCAGGAGAAAAATATACTCTTTCATAAAAAAATTAATGAACCATTTAGGAAACACCTCGCAACATAAAGATGAGATGTAGTAAATAAGCAAGATATTGTTATTGTTTATTTTGAATTTTATTCAGCTTCCTCCAAGTGAAGGCTGCCTAGAAGAAAAAGCTTACCAAAAAATTGTTGTTTTTTTTTTTAGTAAATGGTAGGTATACATTTACAGTATAATGAAAAAAAACAATGGAGAAGGAAAAGAAAAAGAAATAACACAATTATAAATAGTTGAAGACGACTAAACAAAAGATCATTAATTCCAAAAGAAACATAAAATTTCCTAGTACGGTAGCTATTTGCTATTAGGTGATCACAGTCGTCTATTTAGCACTAGTTGCAAGACCCAACTTAAGTGAGCAGATCGCCATAGGAAAGAGATCGACCTAGTTACGTGCAGAGATGGTTTCTTAGGATTTTCATAGATCCCTTCACTGCAGACATAGATACTTCAGTGAAAAGAGTTTGTCCTAGACCAAACTGCTTGCAAAAATGCGCGAATCATTTTGTGATGGTCTCTCTAGCCCCAATGAGTAATCCAATAACTTCGATCGACGTTAGATGATATTTTTCCTTATAATATGGTATAGTGGGGTCGCATATGTCGCATTTTTCCTGATGTACTCAGCAGGTTGATTTTCGTACGTTTCCATTCTTGCAGTTAGATCAATTATGAATCCGGTTGTTGATCTTGTCGGGATAGTGATGATGTCAATGCGCCTTGTAGATCCATTTGTGGACAAACCATGGACCTCCTCCTCTACTTGGTAGTCTTTTCCTCGTAGGGCCGATGCTAGGAGGGATCGAATCTTGTGGCGACGACTATTTCTCAGTAGTTCTCCATGAGGACAGGCTCCCAGAATGTGAGCAATACTATAATAATAATAATAATAATAATAATAATAATAATAATAATAATAATAATAATAATAATAACTTACAAACGGCCCCCATTGAGGGTAACCATTACGGACTCAGTATATCTTAAATATATATATATATATATATATATATATATATATATATATATATATATAAACATAGATAATTAAATTTGAAAAAAGGAAACGGAGAAAAAGACGTGAAAAATTACAATTGCACCACCATGTGATTAATCAATATTTGACAGGATTTTTTTAATACAGTTATGACAATGTCATCCCTCAGAAATGTTGGCAGAGCAAATTTCCTTCGAAATTCTTCGATAAAAGCTGGTATAATTCATCGAGCACCTATTGGCAAACCGAATACCTAAACGTGAATTAAGGCATATTTCAGCTTGAAATAGTTGACTGTAGGCTCATTGAACGACTTCTTGTCATGGTCGAGCCCCTACAGCCGAGGCTGCGCAGAAGTTTAGAGTAGGAACAAATTGAAGCTTGCGTCCGCCGCCATGCTTTGGGAGAAGCACCGGCTAGCAGACGGCTGTACTATACAATGCTGAATGTTTAATATATATGTTTGGTGTCTCTTATAAATCAATCTGAATGAATAAATGAAAAAAAAAAAATCTTATTAACATTTAAAGCGACCACGTTAAGGATATAATAAAGCTTAGTTACCGTTAGTTTGACATGAAACGAGAGAAAACTGTAACAATTTGATACCGTAACTAAAGATGTTGTATAGTTATTTGACAACATATAGAGCGAACAGAAATACAAATGCATAGTGTAATAATAGTTCAGATGAAAAGAAAATTATTAGTATTAACTATTATTAACAAAACACTGCCTGTGTAAGAGGTTACATTAGGCCTATATTGTAAACACATTTGCTTTGATATGGACGAGAAATGAACAATTATTATTTATTCGCTTCCATATCACATAATATAGTAGGCCTACACCTGTAAAATAGAAACACGTACCTAATGTTTTAGTTAGAAATATAAGTAGGCCTACCGTGCAATAGCTTATTATCACAGCTGTAGTATGAAATAAACGTCACATGCATGAATTAGTCAATTAGTCATATAATAGAACTCAGACCTAGTGTACAGAACATCTTGCCTATTGATTCATTGTTATTATTATTATTATTATTATTATTATTATTATTATTATTATTATTATTATTATTATTATTATTATTATTATTGACTCCGTTAAATATTCTTACAACATTTTTATGTAAAGTCGTGTTGTACTGGTAACCTTAAGCTGTGTGCTAACATCTGCTCTTTATGTAGTACTTTCTTTTGTTTGGTTATTTAATGACGCTGTATCAACTACTAGATTATTTAGCATCGATGGTATTGATGGTAGCGAGATGATATTTGGCGAGACGAGGCCAAGGATCCGCCATAGATTACCTGACATTCACCTTACGGTTGGGGATATAAGAAAAAACCCAACCAGGAAATCAGCGGGAATCGAACCCGCGACCGAGCGCGACTCCGGACCGACAGTCCTTAGCCCGCTGAGCTGCGTCAGTATCTTTATGTACTTTTATGGTCAGTTTAATAAGTTTAAAATATGATTCTCGGGAGGAATCTGGAATCCATTTGCTAAAATATGTTCTTATAAGTGTAGAAATATTGTACAAGTGTTCTACTTCTAGAGCACATTGTTTTCACACGATGTAAGGGTGGGTGGTAATATGCCATTGAACCGTCAACATCTGTATAATCGCTTTTTCACTTAAGCGGCATATTTCTATAATCTCAGGTGATGGTATGACAAGACTCCCATTATTCTTTCGTTAAAAAAATAAAAGAGATTTTGTTTACTGCTGGTAGACTACGTACCATAAATTGAGTCTTTAGATTTATTACACCATATTTTTCTTAACGATTTAACAACTAAGCCAGCAATGAATACAATCACATTTTGACAATATTGTGTCATTGAGAATGATGTCTGGAAATTACCATTGGGTATATAGATATTTTTAGCGGACATCCCTCTCTTTGTAATATAATTTAAATAAATTATGTGCGTATTTTCTAACGTATATAAAATAACATAAGTAAAAATATTCCATGTATTCGGTCATAGGAAATAGAAATAAACTAATAAGTCTATTTATGAGCAATATAAAGCGTTTATATTTAAAACAATGCTTAGTTAGGTACAATATTAAGACTTACTTCTGTTATTTTAAATTAGACGTTAGAAAATACGTAAATAAGTTTAGTTATATTACAGTGAAGGAGGAAATCCGCTAAGAAAACGCCTATATGCTCAATGGTATTTTCTAAACTTCGAATGCTTTATAGAAACAATCATTCGTGCTCCCCAAACATGGCGTCGCGCGAACCTGCGCGAGAGGTTTCAAATTTGGACACGACACCAGCGCCAATTGTGTGTCTAGATATATAACTACAACATCTTTGGTCATGGTGGACCTCGGCTGACTGATGACATCCTACTTTAAAACGTATTGTGGGGTCCACAATGATGTCCTGTTTAGTGTCAGGATTGTATGATATTATTATTATTATTATTATTATTATTATTATTATTATTATTATTATTATTATTATTATTCCAGTACATGGCATTGTGACTTTACCCTCTTTGGTGATATATGGAATTTGTTGGCAACACTGAATGGACGGCCAAATTAGCCTTTCAGGAACTACACGTGATTATCACTATAACAGATTTCCAGTAACTGATTGATCAGTATTTATGAAAGAAATTTAAAAGTGTTACGGATAAGTGTTGGTTGCTCAGCAGGTCGTTTTACAGTATGAAAAATTTATAGACAATGATGCGAATGTAAACTTTCGACTCGGTATTTTGTGCAATGTAATTTGGAGTAAAAACTTTTCTATGACATATTAATAAATAATATTATTATTCGCTTCATTACATCCAAAATCCTCGCTGTTCTGGAAAAGTTTTGTTTGCAACATCTTTTTACTACTGCTGTTTCATGCTATACATTCCTGTTCCATGTAATATTTTTCGTTAGGACGCAACCATTAATCATTTCTGTGTCTCTCAGGAATCGCATAAATTTGTATGATGATTAATTGGAGCGAATACTAGGAACGCAACCATAGCTTCCACATCAGTGATAGAAGTGTAACGTCTGGCGATCGTGTGTATTTCAATATAATAAAAAGTAGCTCATTTCGCTCTCCATGTACACACTTTCCCAACTGGGAGTCGTTAAATTAGTTACTTCTGTTACATGTGATGGAATCATGTAGCTATAGTCAATACACAAAACATTAATTATGTAGAGGTTTCATCGTAAAATTTTGATAAACAGATGAAAAATAACAAATAATTTCATTTATGTAATTTACGTAATAATAATAATAATAATAATGATAATAATAATAATAATAATAATAATAATAATAATAATAATAATCACTAGTGCCAGGATTTATATATACAAAGTCTGATAAAACTAAAAAAAAAAAAAATGCTGAAACTTTCTTTCTGGAGCTTTTGATAAAGTCCGAAGAGACCTTTTATTCGACATATTACAAGAAAAAAATATTCCAAATTTGCTATTCCAAAATATAATAGAAATCTACACAGACAGCAAAATAAGTGTCAAAATAAATAACTGTATATCCGAAAGAAAATTAGTTAATAATGGAGTTCGACAAGGTTGTCCACTATCACCAACTTTATTTAATATTTATATAAATGAAATTATTTTAAAATGGAACCAAATCTACACATCAGGAATCAAAATAACCAGTGCTCTAACATTAAATACCTTACTCTATGCCGATGATCAAGTCATAATTTCCAATTCAGAGGATAATTTACAAAGAGGATTGTATACATTAAATAAAATATTAAAAGATTTTGGGATGGAAATTTCATCACAAAAATCAAAAGTAATGGCATTTTTAGGACAAGACCCAGTGAGAAGTAAGATAATACACAATAACCAATGCCTCGAACAAGTGCAAAATTTCAATTATCTGGGTTGTGAAATATCTTATCAAAATGAAAAAGATGTGAACAAGAAAATTACCAAATTTACACAAATTCTAGGAATAATAAACAATGCATTAAAAGCTGAATTAGTACAAAAATCTACAAGAATAAAAAAATATAATACACTAGCATTACCCACCCTTTTATACGGAAGCGAGATTTGGTCATTAAAGAAAAAAGACATGAACAGAATCAAAGCAACGGAAATTAAATTTTTGAGGAGGACAGCAGGATATACTCTTTTAGACCGAAAAAGGAATGAAGAAAATTTAGAACAATTAGAAGTAGAGTCAGTAGAAGAAAAAATCAGCAGATACAAATTCAATTGGCTAGATCATGTAAGAAGAATGGAAAATTCAAGAATCCCAAAAATTATGATGCATTATAAACCTAGAGGACATCGTCGACAAGGAAGACCTTTAAGAAGACTGCTAGATAGGGCCGAAACAGGTCTACAGAGGCCTAATTCGTGAAGGATGATGATGATGATGATGAAAGTCTGATATACGTAATATGCAAAATAAAACAACAGATATGCAAAAACAAACAAAATCTAATTTTATAGGGTTAACTATAAGTACAAAAAGAAATAAAAACAAAATATGAATATGTCAGGTAGCTATAAATGTTTATTTTCACTAGACATAAAGGCTCAATAATAGGAAAGCAAAAAATGCTGGATTTGTACTCAATGACCTGTCCTTGGGCAGAACAGTATGAATGAATGTACTGTACACGTACTACCCCACCATTCTCTCTTTGGAACTGCAGCGTCTTGTACTAATACCACAGTCTAGTATTTACAGTCACGAAGCTCAATACGTAGTAAATATGCGTCCATAGATAGTTGCTAACCACTAGGATCGCTACTATCGCCTCATTATAGACAATGCGAAATATTACCTGCACAGTCTATTGTTTTCAGTACCCTCATAAACTCAAGCTTCGTGGCTGTATTATACTAGACTGTGCTAATACACAGTACGTCACTACTACGTCACCTATGCAGTATAGCCCATCTCTGATTATAATGTGGCATTAGTAGTGTCTGCTGAGTTGGTGTAATCATACCAATGAAACGGAAACGAAGTCAAGCTAGGCGTATGGACTTTAATATAATAAAGTTTCTAGATAGTGAAAAGCAAGGACCTACTGAATGTGCCGGCAGAACGTTAAAACTAAGCAAGTCTATGATAAGCAGACTGCTGATAGACGTTTAAGCAGCTGAGGTGAAAAGAGTTAATATATTTTCTCCGAAAAAGACAATAGAGTTTTTAACTTGTGAACTTGATAATTATGAAAAATGCAGTCCAAGGCGCCGATTTTTAAGATAGTATGAAAATTATAAAGAAATCCGTATGCTACGTAAATTACCTATATATTCTCTTTTCTTGGGAGAAAATAAATTTTACAAGCTGCAAAGAAACTCGGAAAAAAGTCGTTCACTGTAGAAATTAAAATAAAAAAAAATGTGAAGGTAATCTAGGCCTACAGCTTCTTTGTGAACTGCGAGTAAATGACATAATTGCAAAGAGAGAAACCGATCTCCGATTTGTACGGAAAAAGTATACCATTGATCTTACTTGCTCTGATATTTCATAAGTCGAGACCTAGATACACGCATTGTACAATAAAAAAATGTTGGCACTATGATAGTGCACCTAGTGTTTTTCTTCTGACAGAGGGCAGATCAACGTTTAATTATTGTGCATGCTGGGGATGAGACAGATTTCTTTCCAGGTGACTATCTGATGTTTGATGGTAAAAACAGTGCTTCCGACTATCATAATAAAATATTAGAAGAAATCTTATTCCTAAATTAACCGCCAAGTTCACTATTGTCTTATTTTTATTATTTTGTTCTCCTCACTTTCTGTTGAATTTCATGTTATTTTGGGTGTATAATGTAATATATGTGCTTATATTTGGTTAAATAATGTATTTACAGTTTTCTGTAATATGTTTCTATACACTGTCGCGTATATTATGTGTGACGCTATTTTATTCTGGGAAACATTACTTGTAACAAAACCGGACTAACCATTAGACAATCTCTTTCTCTTTCTCGCAGAGTCACAACACACAAGAGCACCACTGTTTACGTTCCACATACAAAATGGTCCCCTATAGGCTTACAGGATTCTACGTTAATATAATAGCATTGAACATATGGGGGCTGTTCCATCAACTATTTATAAGTATTTTTCTTCAGAACTAGGAATTAATTAGTTTCCTTTAATTCATAGAACTATTTCACTGAGAACTAGAGCGAGTTCATGTGCTAAAATTGTGTTACACCTCTAAAATTACCATATATTTAATTTATGAATAACGGGATAACAGCTAATTTGGTGGAATAGCCTTCCGTTTTCTTGCCAAACATCCCCGCTGATAAATTTAACAGACAAGTAGGGGTGGTACAGTTGAGGCTAAGATTTCACACTGTTAAAACACGTACAACATTGTCTGCGCTTATTAAGTAATGTACAGTTACCCTGGAAAAGAATGAGACGATTCTTTTGTCGTCGGAAGTTAAAGTTCTACAGCGCGGTTCACTCGATATCGACGTAGGGATACATAACATGACAGATAGTACAAGAATTGTTACAAGGACCACAACAAGGACAAGGACCAGAATAAGGATCACGAAGAAGACTGCCATTTAAGGCCAGGATTTCACAACATAGCTCGAGTCCCAAAATATCATTGCTTCACTGTACCGAATGGCAAATGCCTGCTAAGGGATCTACATTCTGGACTGCTGCTATCACTGTCTTGTCTCGGTAGCTCATATAGTAGCGTGCCGGTTCCATTGTATAACCGAAACGTCTCGTGTTCGATCCCAGGTAAAACTTTTTTTTATTGAGGTGTAATTAATTTGTTCAGAGTTCCTCGACTGTCTAATTTGTCGAAAAATATGGAATAATTTATGCCCAATTTCTGGGTCTTACAAGTGGGCTGAACCTCGTCAAAAAAAATAAATCTTACTTGGAAGTTAAAAGTATTCTTCCTCAAACAAAAATCATAAGAAACAAAAAAGAGACCTGTTAACTTAAAATCTTGTCCACATGCCATCAGCTTCTATTACAGCTCTAAGTCGATCCGGCATGGATGTCACGAGATTATGGAATAAGTTCTGATCCCCGACGAGATCTTCCCAGGTGTCAACAACTTGATCCCACAATTCGTCTCGATTTCGAGGGTGTCGGTGGGCATAGGTGGCTATCCTTCTCTTTTTCAATTCCGCCCATAAATTTTCGATGACATTCAAATCAGGTAACTTCGGAGGCCAATTAATGATTTCGATCTCGGGTCTCCTTTGAAACCATCTTTGAATGCTTGCAGCATAGTGCACGGGATGGTTATCCTGCTGGAACAGCAATGTTCCTTCGGGAAAACGTTCTCGGGCGGAGGGAAGGAATATATTTTCCAGAATGTGCTCGTAAGTTTCCGCATTAAACCGGCCATCGATGCGTTCTATAACGCCAGGTCCATTGTAAGACATCCACCCCCAACACGATATGCTAAAGCGCCCCGATCTTTCACGTCGGTGCACATAGCGCTGATCATGTCGGAGACCATCCTCACGATAGACACGGACAGGACCTTCGTAATCACTCGAGATAGTTGTTTCGTCGGAGAAAATTACATTTCTCCAATCGAAATCCACTCGATTGGTAGCGAAGGCAAGACGGTCGACAGCTTGTGCTTCCCCCAATATTTCCATTTGCGCAGCCCTCCGGCTCCTAATACCGCGGTTCCTCAACCTGCTGATCACAGTCTGTGAAGAGCCGGGAAAGTTAGATGCTGCTCTTATTTCGTTACCAGTCAGAAAGGGGTCCTGTCGAACTATCTCGAATAAAAGAGCATCCTCTTCCAATGAAGATATCCGCGGACGCCCAGGAATAGGGCGATTTTTGACCTCCCCTAAATTTTGGTAACGATGAACCCATCTCGCGGCTGTACTTCCAGGAACACCGACCAAACGGCCAGCAGATCTAGCCCCATATCCAGCCTCAACTAGAGCTATAACTCGCTGTCTCATGTCACGTCGGTTCGCCATTACGATGAGAAATGAGAGATGACGATAATACTTTAGTGTAGACAATGACTATTTAACATGATATACAATTATTGAAATAAGAGGCATCTTGCATAGTAAGAGTTAATAAATCAACCCTAAATTAAATATCTAAATAACAGGATATAACAGGAAGTCCAATTGTTGCGAAACTAATTAAATTAAATCTAATTACATTAAATAAACAAACCCCCAGTTATGGCACCACATTGCTACAGCTAAATTGTATGTTATTAACATAAGCATTGAGTAGGTCCGTGGTTGTGCATTGGATGACAAAACCAAACATCGAAAGTTCGACTCTTGCCGAGGAATGTAACTTCTTGCTTTTTATAATGTAAATCAGACTTATAACTACAATCATTCATATTTCTTGCATTATTTATTAATATTTATAGCCAACATTGAATTTGTAAAGAAAAGACTTTAGAAATCTCATATGGAATTTGTGATCTGTAGTGACATAAACATAGATTATCTCTCGGAACTTTTCCGTAAAACTAAATTAAATTCACTCCTTGAAACTGGAAACCTTATTCGTAGGGTCATTTTCCCACAGCATACAAGCTGAAGTAACACAGCCATTGATAAACGTTTTGTACACAGAATTAGACTGAATTCCTATTCGACAGAACCTATAATCAATGGCTTGTCTGAGCATGATAAACAAATCCTATGTGTTTCCAATGTCACTGAACAATTTCAAAATATTAATTTAAAAACTAAGAAAGGATCGTAATTGCTGTATCTAGTGATTATTTACATTTATGTCTACAAAATGAATCTTGGAAAAACATATATGATACTGGTACTACTGATATTAAGAATAAATATATTGAATTCTTCACTTAATTTCATAATCACTTCAGTGGATGTTCTCCACTCAATGTTGTGAAAAAATTCAAAAGTTAAAACATGTAGATAACGCAGGGACTTAAAATATCATGTATTAAAAAGAAGAATCTATATGTAATGAGTTGCAATGTAATGATCTTCATCTTCTTAAATACTGCAAGAAGTACAGTGTAATTTATCAAAAATTATGAAAGAGGGAAATAGAATATATTTGAGTAGAAAAGTACAAAATTCAGATAATGCAATTAAACCTATTCGTAATATTATTAAATTTAAACTTGTAGATATCCTAAGAAAGAAAATATTTTTTCATTAAAACCAATGATTATAAAGTAGAGGATCGCAAATCTATTGCAAATTCTTTTAACGTATTATAGTATATAGTACAGAAATATTATTGACAACTTAAACATTCAAGATTTTGCAAAAGATACTGCAATTGGTTACTTAACAGATGTATTTAATAATTATTATTAATATATGTAATTAGTCAATAACTGCAACAGTGCTTATACATTCAATCATAACATGAATAAAATTGAATGCAAACACGTAGATAAAATAGTTAAAATTAACTGCAGGGGTGAGAATGAAATAATCCAAAGCCATACTTTTAACAAAAATTGTTTTTTGCGAGTGCATTTCTTACACATATGGGAAAGCTATTAATAAATTATTGTAATAATTACTGAAAAATGACATAGCCTAAGGACTCTAAACCTTTGTAAAAGTTTGTCTATTATTATATATTTTTTTTAATTTCATTTTAATTGTTAGTTTTTAATATATATGCATTTACATTGTATATATGTGTGTGTATAAATGCATTCATTAGATTAACGTTTATAATATTATAACTTGTAATTTTGTATTGTTTTGGATCATTAACACTTAATCTCAGGACTTTGTAAAACTATATTTCAACGTGACTTAGCTATTTCAACGTTATTTAGACAAAAAAAATTGTTGTGTAGACTAAGAATCGAACTCGCACTCTTCTACACAACACGCAGAAGTCTTACCGTCTGAGCTATGGAAACGAAATGAAAGCTTTCCTTTCTGTGCGGAGTGTCGATCTAGTCATGAAGGTCCATTGTCGATTTAACTACACGAATTATGTATATATTTATCTTTTATTTACGTAATATTATCATATTTTTTGCAGTTTTTTAATTGAATTTCGGAACGATGCTAGTAACAAACCAAATAGCCTGAATTTAAGTAACTCAATATTCGTTATCTTGTGTATCAGTGCTCTGGTCTCCGATCATGCGCAGCGTCTTACATCTGAGACTTAGGAATATTCAATCGTCTCATCCTTTTCCAGGGAAACTGTACACAAAATTTAACTGTCAGCAAAACGACAAAGGCATTAGGTATGTAACTTAGGGTCTTGTTTAATTATAGTGTGAAGTTAATAACGGAAAAATTATGTTGTACATAATTCTAAATTTGTATTATGAGCACTTCTTAACATTTAATAACGGAAAATGTGTTCTGCGCGTAATCTTCAGTTTCTATTATAAGCGCTCCTTAACATTTAATAACGGAAAACGTGTGCTGCACATAATCTTAAATTTGTATTATAAGCGTTAACTAAAATATTATAATAATGGAAAACGTGTGCTGTACATAATCCTAAATTTCTATTATAAATGCTTCTTAACATTGAATAACGGAAAACGTGTGCTGCACATAATCTTAAATTTGTTTTATAAGCGTTAATTAACATTTAATAACGGAAAACGTGTGCTGCACATAATCTTAAATTTGTATTATAAGAGTTAATTAACATTTAATAACGGAAAACGTTTGCTGTGCTGCACATAATCTTAAATTTGTATTACAAGCGTTAATTAACATCTAATAACGGAAAACGTGTGCTGCACATAATCTTAAATTTGTATTATAAGCGCTAATTATCATTGAATAACGGAAAACGTGTGCTGAACATAATCTTAAATTTGTTTTATAAGCGTTAATTAACATTTAATAACGGAAAACGTGTGCTGCACATAATCTTAAATTTGTATTATAAGCGCTAATTAACATTTAATAACGGAAAACGTGTGCTGCACATAATCTTAAATTTCTTTTATAAGCGTTAATTAACATTTAATAACGGAAAACGTGTGCTGCACATAATCTTAAATTTGTATTATAAGCGCTAATTAACATTTAATAACGGAAAACGTTTGCTGTGCTGCACATAATCTTAAATTTGTATTACAAGCGTTAATTAACATTTAATAACGGAAAACGTGTGCTGCACATAATCTTAAATTTGTCTTATAAACGCTAATTAACATTTAATAACGGAAAACGTGTGCTGTGCTGCACATAATCTTAAATTTGTATTATAAGCGTTAATTAACATTTAATAACGGAAAACGTGTGCTGCACATAATCTTAAATTTGTATTATAAGCGTTTCTCAACATTTAATAACGGAAAACGTGTGCTGCACATAATCTTAAATTGATATTATAAGCGCTCCTTAACATTTAATAATGGAAAACGTGTGCTGCACATAATCTTAATTTTGTATTACAAGCGCTTCTTAACATTTAATAACGGAAAACGTGTGCTGCACATAATCTTAATTTTGTATTAAAAGCTCTTAATTAACATTTAATAACGGAAAACGTGTGCTGCACATAATCTTAAATTTGTATTATAAGCGCTAATTAACATTTAATAACGGAAAACGTGTGCTGTGCTGCACATAATCTTAAATTTGTATTATAAGCGTTAATTAACATTTAATAACGGAAAACGTGTGCTGCAGATAATCTTAAATTTGTATTATAAGCGTTTCTCAACATTTAATAACGGAAAACATGTGCTGCACATAATCTTAAATTTGTATTACAAGCGTTCATTAACATTTAATAACGGAAAACGTGTGCTGCACATAATCTTAAATTTGTATTATAAGCGTTAATTAACATTTAATAACGGAAAACGTGTGCTGCACATAATCTTAAATTTGTATTATAAGCGTTAATTAACATTTAATAACGGAAAACGTGTGCTGCACATAATCTTAATTTTGTATTATAAGCGCTTCTTAACATTTAATAACGGAAAACGTGTGCTGCACATAATCTTAATTTTGTATTATAAGCGCTTCTTAACATTTAATAACGGAAAACGTGTGCTGCACATAATCTTAAATTTGTATTATAAGCGTTAATTAACATATAATAACGTTAAACGTGTGCTGCACATAATCGTAATTTTTTATTATAAGCGCTTCTTAACATTTAATAACGGAAAACGTGTGCTGCACATAATCTTAATTTTGTATTATAAGCGCTTCTTAACATTTAATAACGGAAAACGTGTGCTGCACATAATCTTAATTTTGTATTACAAGCGCTTCTTAACATTTAATAACGGAAAACGTGTGCTGCACATAATCTTAATTTTGTATTATAAGCGCTTCTTAACATTTAATAACGGAAAACGTGTGCTGCACATAATCTTAATTTTGTCTTATAAACGCTTCTTAACATTTAATAATGGAAAACGTGTGCTGCACACAATCTTAATTTTGTATTACAAGCGCTCCTTAACATTTAATAACGGAAAACGTGTGCTGCACATAATCTTAATTTTGTATTATAAGCGCTAATTAACATTTAATAACGGAAAACGTGTGCTGCACATAATCTTAAATTGATATTATAAGCGCTCCTTAACATTTAATAATGGAAAACGTGTGCTGCACATAATCTTAATTTTGTATTACAAGCGCTTCTTAACATTTAATAACGGAAAACGTGTGCTGCACATAATCTTAATTTTGTATTAAAAGCTCTTAATTAACATTTAATAACGGAAAACGTGTGCTGCACATAATCTTAAATTTGTATTATAAGCGCTTCTTAACATTTAATAACGGAAAACGTGTGCTGCACATAATCTTAATTTTGTCTTATAAACGCTTCTTAACATTTAATAATGGAAAACGTGTGCTGCACACAATCTTAATTTTGTATTACAAGCGCTCCTTAACATTTAATAACGGAAAACGTGTGCTGTACATAATCTTAAATTGATATTATAAGCGCTCCTTAACATTTAATAATGGAAAACGTGAGCTCTACATAATTCTAAATTTTTATTATAAGCGCCAATTAACATTTAATAACGGAAAACGTGTGCTGTACATAATCTTAAATTTCTATTATAAGCGTTACTCAACATTTAATAACGGAAAATGTGCGCTGCACATAATCTTAAATCTGTATTATAAGCACTTCTTAACCCAATAAAATAATTGTATTAATAGGCCTATTTAACACTAATTGTAGTAACTTTGTAGATGCCTAAAACTGTATTTTAATGCCTACTGTCGATCATTATGGAGCCTAGATGAGGAGTCTAAAAGCTGGTTAATGACCTAAATGTCCGACGTCTAGTTATAATGTATGTAAAATATAATGTACGTTTTTACAGGCATCATTGTGGCATTAATAGGTTTTTATCATTTGAACGAACTCAACATACTTATCTTGTGCGATAAACTTGCTCGAACGTTGTACCTGTTAGGAAGAGAGTGAGACAGAGATACTATACCTCACTTGTTCTACTAACGGAGGCATCTTGCGGCAAAAGTATACTAGCCAAGACCAATAAGACCAATGCTTTTTCCTTAAGCTGGAATACTCTATAGTAAGTTCTTTGTTTACTTTATTTTTCTGTTTGCAAAACACAAGTTAACGTCTTTTCAAGGTTCGGGAGTTAGTTGAAAATGTAAATGAGATAAGACACCAACAATCATTGGCTCACTGCTTAGAAAAGATAGAGTTTCGTGCTTTAGATGGCATAGAATGTGAATCACCATTACAAATAATATGGAGGAGCATGATATTCTGCGAAGGATACACAAGTAAAGGAAATATTGCAAGCTAGCATACACATCTTGTAATGGATTTTATTGCAGCAGTTAGTAGTTACACGATTGCTTCCCTAACTTAAGACCCTCCTCCGACCGGTTGAATATTTTTAAGAAACACAGATATAATTTTTATCCATTTATTTTAAGAAAACCTTAAAATATGGTGCAAAGATGTTCACTTTTCCGATATGTGAAAGATCAGTTATTTCCAACTACAATTCTAGAGGCAAATTTCCTGCTCTATCTAACTCGTGCACGGACAACCTTTGCACCGCTATACCTCTTTTGGCGAGTCCTTGTAAGGGAAGAGAAATAATTCATGCGCAAAGCAATCTGCCCGTGGCGCACGCTTACCCGTACAGGATTGAAAATTCACCACTGGCTTCAAGGAAGTAATCTTACAGTACGGACGGAGGAGAAGGGTGTTATGTAGAACAATTTACCAGGATGCACCATAGCAGGCTGGTCTAAACTACATCTGCGATGAGATGAGATGTTGATGAAGATTATGTTGGGATGTCATAAGGGAACAGGAGCTCCCGAAGAAAACTCTTCTCTTACCTGACCACGACTTGTCCAACACAATTTATACATCTGGGATACACTGCGGATCGAACCCGGGTTATACAGGGACATCATTTGTTTTTACTTCAATTTGTATTGTAATTGAGTTTTTGAATGTACTTCACTCCCACCTCTTCTACTAAAGAAGTTCAACCGTCCTCCACATAGATCCCAGACCGCATATACAGTCATAGTAGCTTTACGGTCATAGTAAATAGTACGTTCCAAAAATATGTTCGCGTTTTCCAGTGACGAAAGAGCTTTCAATATTGAATCATTTTTGCACAGGTACTGTCGTCCATTTGCCTACGTCGTATCCCGGTTTCCCCCACCAGCTTTTATTCGTCAGCTAGTGGCTGGGCTGTCTTAGCTCTTTTCTGAGAACATTAATTTCTGTTAGGAACTGGACGTCTACGTAATATTATACAACTGTTTAAAATAACTTTAATAAAAGAGCCTCGTTAAGTAATTAACTGCCACGTGATTTCCACTCTTTCTACGACCCTATGACATAACCACTTGGACGGACAATAGATAGTATGTCTGAGTAGTTTTATCTTTTCGGATCGGACAGAAGTGAAGATTGAATTTACAGTACGTAAGGTACTCTTTTATAGAGTAGGTACAGAATTATTTCAACATGAGTTATAGTACGAAGGACGAAACTGGTAATTGGGATTAGGTACAATAGTCTATAGTGCGATAATATGCACATTAGAACTGAAGTCTATATCGAAATGAACGGCCACCATTTTCAAAAATGTGTTTAAATATCCATATTATGATTATTTTTCAATTTAACTTCATTCTCTCTATTGTACGCTAATGTGCTGCAGACAGTATAATATACACTGCATAATGAATACGTCCACATGGACAGCTCAGTTCGTGAGTGAAAACACTCATTGTTAATACTGTACTGTATTTTTATTAAACAAAAACCTAATGAAAATTATCAAACTCAAAAGTGCGATATTTCCTAGTTTACGTAAATGGATTAACTACTTTTCTTCCCTCCTATACCTAATAAAGTGATTTGTTTGTATATTACACCAGTATCATCGAACTCCAGTCATGGGAGGGGGTAACAACCGCGTTGATCCAACGGTATAGCCAGGTTAATATTAGAAATGTTAGTAAAAATAAAATGATGTCCCTGTATAAGGCTATGCAGTTTATGGCAACAAATATCTCGAAAATTTCGCCAAAGTTGCCTGTTTCTGCTAAATAATCTTTATTTTTGCGATAAACGCGAAATATATTGACGTTCTAAATTGAATTGTATTGTATTTTTTGTATTAGTTGGTTATTTAACGACGCTGTATCAACTACGGGGTTATTTAGCGTCGATGAGATTGGTGATAGCGAGATGGTACTTGGCGAGATGAGGCCGAGGTTTCGCCATAGATTACCAGGAATTCATCTTATGGTTGGGGAGAACCTCGGAAAAACCCAACCAGGTAACCAGCCAAAGCGGGGATTGAACCCGTGCCCGAGTTCAACTTCAGACCGGCAAGCAAGCGCCTTAACCGACTGAGCCACGCCGGTGGCTTTGTATTGTATTGTATTGTATTGTATTGTATTGTATTGTATTGTATTGTATTGTATTGTATTGTATTGTATTGTATTGTATTTAGTAACATTCCATGGTATTCATACATTGGTTCACAGCTAGAATATGGAACAAATCAAAATATTTATTGTAGTATTAAGTCTTAATTTTTAGTCACAGTCTAGTTGAAATATATACAAAAGAAGTTTACAATAGCCTATAGTCCACTAGCATAACACAAAGTTTTAGTATCAATTTCATGAAGCGTTGTTTAATGTCATGAATTTACCCACAGAATAGAAGGCGTGAGAAATTGGGTATTTCTTTAATTTGGCCCTAAATAATCATATGTGGACAGCAGATGTGAAGGTAACTACAACTACAACGCGAGTAGTTTGTCTCGTTAGAGGTTTGTTGTTTAATTAAGCACAGCAGGCATACTAGAGGCGCGTGGAGGTAAGAACTGTTTTCTAATCGATGATTCAGAAGGTGCCTGATATTTTGTGTACTTTTCTATAAACCCTTTAAAGTGAGGATTTTTCAACGTTTTGAATGGAATATTGCAACTTATCATCATTCGACACAAATCCTGGCAAAAATCATATTTCATATTTAATAATAATAAGTAAAATGCGCTCGAAAGAGCATTGATATTACACATTATTGTTTTGTCAAGTCATTCAACGACCCCGTCCATCTTCAAGATATTTCATATTTGAGGCGGAATTTGAACTTGAACCCTTATTTTCTTCTAATATAGAGCGACACAATGTTTCTGTGTATTACATTGATGTTCTATCGATTATGTTATCTTTTTTAATGCACACATACATAACCGACTTTTAATTGTTTCACCAGTATCACTACTAAAAATGTGGACACCATATTCTTATATTAAAGAATACATCCTATGTCTTTTAACATCTGTCTTTGGCATTATATCACTTCACTGAACACAAATGAAGAATATGTTTACGTATCTCAATGTTCTCTGTTCACGTACGGACGAGGACTGACTGAGAACGCAGAGTGGCAGTTGTCTTCGTTGTTCGCGTGGTGCTCTCTGCGGACGGTACCGTGTTGTAGCTACCTACTTGGGATGCGTGCACACCTCATGCCATAGTCTATGCGTACAGTACTTGTAAACCGTAAACATGACTTTTATTTGACTTCTTTCCGCTGTCTGATCATATATTTTGAGTTGCATGTTTTATATCGATACGAGGCTATTAAAAATTGTTACTGCCATATAAGGCACTCTTTTTTGATAGCACGATAGACTTGCCGATGGATTTATTTATTTTATTGGGTTATTTTACGACGCTGTATCAACATCCAGGTTATTTAGCTTCTGAATGAAATTAAGGTGATAATGTCGGTGAAATGAGTACGGGGTCCAGCACCGAAAGTTACCCAGCATTTGCTCGTATTGGGATGAGGGAATACCCCGGAAAAAAACCTCAACCAGATAACTTGCCCCGACCGGGATTCGAACCCGGGCCACCTGGTTTCGCGGCCAGACGCGCTGACCGTTACTCCACAGGTGTGGACCTTGCCGATGGAGTATGAAAGTAATTTTTTACGCGTATTTATGATATGAACTGTTGAATTAGTTACAAAATTTTCACGATTACATACGACGAAGCTTATTAATGAAAAATATACTGACAAGCCATGGGCATTATTTGTAGTTTTTTTTTTAAATAGTCCTACAAGTTTCCCTAGATTTGGCACCTACTATTATTCTAATTACCCTTTTTTGTAGTAGGAATATACTGTTACTATCTGGGAATTTCTCAAGAATATTATTCCAAAACTCATTACCGAATGGAAGTATGCAAAGTACTGTAAAGCATTGTTTTTAAGGTATTGATATTTACTATCTTTTGCATAGATCTAATAGGAAAACATGCTGAATTTAGTTCGGATGTAGTTTCTTTAATATGACTTTTCCAATTTAACACATTATCGATTTTTAAGCCAAGAAATTTGGTTGTTGTTTCTAACAGAGACCTATTGTTAATTACTGCGCTTTAAATTTGCGAAGTTGAATTTGGACAGGATTAAAATTGAATTATGTTGGTTTTGTTACAATTTAATACTAATTTATTGACTGAGAACCAATCACATATTTTGAAGAGAATTTCCTCTGTTGAAGATTGTAATGTCTTGGAGGTAATGGCTGTAATTACTATACTTGTGTCATCTGCAATTTAGAACAAATACGGCTTTCCATTCCTTGAATGTCGCTTATTGAAGTTTGTCTCTAATTAAAATGTTTTGAGCTTAATTTATACGTTATCTCGAGTCATTGATAGTAATTTGAACATTAGAGACACCGAAGTTTATTATTAATCTGAAGTAAAGGGAGAAGAAATTGCTCTTTAATCGTTTAAATTGGTCGTAATCAAGAAGTCTGTTAATTCATCTGCTGCTCTCTTGAGCCAACGTTTCGGCCCTGCGTCACTACAGCAACCGCTTTGTGCTGATACACTGCCTTCCAATTCCAAGTTGAACCTTAATTGCATTCTACAGAGAGGCAGCGCCGGCTGTTACATTAGACAGAAAAGGATCCCGGTAACGAAAGTTACAGATAGGGTTCAGTTAGAAAGCTGAGGAGAAGTTAAGGGTAGTTTTTGAATAACACAAATTGTTCTGCGTGGAAATCATGTTAGGTTTGTAGTAACCAACTTCAATTTACCTGCGTTAGTGTATTACCGAACTGGTTAGCCGCGAATTAACGTGCTGGGTTAGTGCTATGGAAGTTGAAAGTTTATATATTATCGGAGTCCTGTAAACTGTAAACTAAAGTTTTTTCCCCTTTGTAATTATTACAAAGAAATTAAATATTGGTCATAAACGCATGTATAATGATTAAACTCTCTGGCGCCTGAAGTCAAGGGCTGCCGAACATTGAAGTCGTTCAAATCCAAGTTAGAAAATTATCTTATGACGAGTTGCCAAACTAACTTACTATTATGACAAGTGTTGTATTGCATGTTTCCACGTATTCACATTTTTTTATGTTCTAGTGATATTTAACTTATTTTATATTTTTGTTTTCATATTTTCCGATAATGGTATATCTGTAATGTGATAAGTTGAGCTATATATAATCATAATTTTCTTTACTGTGTGTACTCAAAAATATTGTATTCATTGTATGCTTTGTACTGCACTATTTTAATACTATTATTATTATTATTATTATTATTATTATTATTATTATTATTATTATTACTTTTATTATCATCAATAATTGTCTTATTTTTTACACTTTGTATGTCTCATTTATTTTGACCTGCTGTTCACGTTTTATTATGCATTTTCCTTTCTTTCTGTATGTTATACATTATGTCTGATTTCTACTTACTCGTTATTTACATTTTATTATTATTATCTTATTCAGTTTTGTGTGTAAAATTGTAGTGTATTTTGTAAATTTGTAGTGTTTTTTGTAACGCAGTTTTACTCCTGGTTGAATGTTAGAGAAGCCCGTATGACCTTAACTCTGCCAGGTTAAATAAATCATTATTATTATTATTATTATTATTATTATTATTATTATAAACCTATATTCTGTAAGCATGGTGTTCACCGCTGTGGGGTAACTGTTAGCATGTCAGACCGTGGAACGAACGGCCTCGGGGTAAAATCCTGGTTTTGAAAAGTTACCTTCTTGAGGTTTTTTCCACAATTTCCCTGAACATATGAAGGGCATATGCTGGGTAACTTTCGGTGCCCGACCCTGGATTAATTTCACTGGCATTATCACCTTCATCTCACTCAGACGCCAGATAACCACAGCAGTTTTTGTTATTACTCGACCGAGGCCAGTGGAGTCCTGCAGCAAGGAGCGCCACTTGTACTGCTCCTACGTTCGTATAGCGTCATCGCGATAGTTTACATTACGCCCGCGTCTCCACTCGCCTCGATCGAGTTATATTTTTAGATGTTATTTGTTGTAATGTTAATATTTGAGGAGCATAGTATCAAAATTTATTAGACAACTCCATTTTTTGCGATTTCGAGATATTTATTGTTTCTCATAGAATTTTATGTGCTGAATGCGATTCTGGAACTGTTTAGGTTCAAAAACGAACTGAAGAGAGCGAAAATAGCACTTAATTGTGCGCTTTAGAATCCAAATGCAGACAACTCCACTATGGTTTGTTTTCAAATTGGGACAATTCCTTCAGTAGCCAATGAGAAGCACACATTCGTACCACCTTTTCCATCACGCATCGCCAATCCAACATGGCTGATTGTTTATATAATCGGTTTGTGAATGAATAAGTGCTGTATTACGTAAGTTTGCTTTGAAACCGAGTTAGAAGAGATTTAGATTCAAAAGCAGACAATTTCACTTTAAATATGGCTTCGTTTGGTTTCAAAAACATACAGCTCCACTTTAATATGACTTCATTTGGTTTCAGAAACAGACAATTCCATGACTTAGATTCAGAGACGGACAACTTCACTTTTGAAACATAAATTTCGACCTGAATATTAATTTTAATCACAGTTTGAGACTGAAAAAATATTTCTATGACCCATGAGAATGTTTTAAAAAAAATGTACGTATAACGGTGACATTTGTTTCCAGGGATCTAGTTTTTCGCCTCTTCTGCAAAAAAAAAAAAAAAAAAAAAAAAAAGTGGAGTTGTCCAACTTTGATACCAAGCTCCTTATTTATGGAATCATCCCCTAAGCACGTATCCTTCTCTTTCATTTGAGTACCTGAATTGTATAATAATAATAATAATAATAATAATAATAATAATAATAATAATAATAATAATAATAATATTAATAATAACACAACAAATACTATTATTGGGTGGGCTCGGGCTCCACGGGGCCATTCACCTCAAGATATATGAATTTCTGGACTACAAGTGGGACTGTGCACCGCATACTGAAAATATGAACTATATCTATTTAAAATAAATAGTTTACCAATTTATACGCACAAAAATTCTTCACTCGTACGAAATATGTATGGCATACATTTCCACTGAAAATACCTGGAGTGTTGCAAAACCACTCACGTGTTTTCACACGTAAGACTTTGCGAGTTGGTCAATATTTAGTTAAGTAATGCAGTGCTGTGAAACTTCTACTGCGCAGACGTAGACTTATTCTTCTCTCTTTCGTTCGTAACATCCACAGGGGACTTCTGTGCCTTTTGTACTTGTAAGCTGCTGTTCATTTTCCGAACGTGTTAAACCATTTAGTCTAAACCATTTATCTCAAAATAGGTTTCCTAGCATTATAAATTGTGATGTCTAAAGTCTCGCAGAACAATTAGCTGTTCGTTTACAAAACAAAAAAAAATACATAAGGAGATGGAAAGCGAGTCTCTTGTTTCAACAGTCTAACAATGTTAGGAACAAAACTTTAACTACTGCCAACAAGAACGGATAGCAACGATCCTATAGACGCCTGCAGTATTATAATCTGACCAGTTCTTTGTGTGTAGGCTTGCCAACTGTCCCGTATTTTCCGGGACAGTCCCGATTTTGACAATTGCGTCCCACATCCCGAAATAATTTGCACACGCATCAAAATATTCCGATTTCATGGCATATTAGACATTTACAGCTGATTTAAGTTACTATCATATTGTTGGATTTAGTCAGGATTCGAAGATATTTCCGCATACATGCTTCCAATATGTGACGAAATGGTGAAATGACTCTAGTATGAATATTCGAGGCAAAAATTTAATTCTCGTTGACGTGTCAACAGAGTGACGGGTTCCATAATCATAATACGCAAGTCAGGGCAGGTCTGATCATTGGATACTTACTGAATCATTTCTTCTCTGAGGTCATCTTATGCATTATGACTTTGCTTTGGCGCCATTCATTATTATACCCTCTTTATTCCACTTGATTCGTTATTCATTGGTTCGGCGGAAAAGTAGAAAAAAGACAAATTTATACAACCACTTCTACGGTAGATATAGATATCAACGAGGGCAACAACAGAGACTCGTAAAATACGGTGACTCCTAAAGTGTGATAAGATCTGATAGATCTGGTGATAAATCACGTAAACGTGTCTGTGTTTACCGAGAAGAGTGGCTGAAATCTTTTGTGTAGGCAGGTTAGATTATTTCGGGTTAGTTCAGATTACGTTAGATTATTAAATACTTAAAAGGTCAAAATACAACAGTGTTCATAAGTGAAGATTGACAATAATGGAGATAATTGCTACAGTTGTCTGAACACTATTTATTGATAAAATAAATAAAATAATAAAAGTGGTTAGAAACCATACATGTTTCGGGGGCTATGCTCCCCCATCTTCAGTGGTTGTACCACGACTACGGTGTAGATGTTCTACCGCGTTTCGTATCTAAGTCCTCTTTAAGATACGAAACGCGGTAGAACATCTACACCGTAGTCGTGGTACAACCACTGAAGATGGGGGAGCATAGCCCCCGAAACATGTATGGTTTCTAACCACTTTTATTATTTTATTTATTTTATCAATAAATAGTGTTCAGACAACTGTAGTAATTATCTCCATTATTGTAAATCTACGTTAGATTAGTTTATATTAGGTTAGTAATTACATCAATATGATGGGTTCCTACTTTCTAACGAGCTAACATTTCTTTTATAAGGACTTTATACTGTTTATCAACTTGTTTTGTGGTGATTTTGATAAGTTTTTGTAATTTTTTTTTACATATTATGAATCGGGGTAGTTCTGTTCCTGTAATAACTCCTATGTGACATATTTATCAATTTTCAAATTTTTGCTCTATTAAATAACTTAAATAGTGGCACAACAAATAATAAAATCTCCTATATGTAATTATATTTCTTTGTTTCGAAAATGTAAGAATTCACAGTCTCCTATGTACGGCTGCCATAGGATGAATAAATATGTTTTCCTTCCTACTGAACAATCCTATATTTTGCACATAGGAGTTATTGCAGGGACAAAGACGATGCATATAAGTACTATTGTTGAATATGTGGATTGATGGGTGGAAATAATTAGTGAAATAAAATTGTCAGTAACATTCCTGTTCCTAATTTTTACTTACGAAAGTTGACAAGCCTATTTGTGTGACACAGCTAGAATGTAAGTTTTCAACTTCATAGATGGTAGGACGTCTTTCATCCTTATTGTTTAAGCCGCTGTAAACAATAAGTCCTCCTTTTCCTTACATAAACTTCTCATTTAATACTGGCCTGTTAATCTTCGTTTCATTCAATTTGAAGTCAATGCCCTTAATAATGATTCATTGGCTTTCGTCGTCCCCTTTAAAAAAGATGTTCTCCTTCAAACATTCTGCAAGCATAGGTATTCTTCGGAACTTAACTTCTTTGATTTAAAAAGTTGTGATTGATAAGTCGAAAGGTAGTTTCGTAGAAATCTTTCAGGGCATAAATATTATTTTTGGGATACTATGTTTCTTTGCCAATGTATCGATGTTCCTTCAACATTATGTTTCTTCCAACCACTTAGGATTCTTGGTATAGTTTGTTCGTGGACACCGGTAGCTTCTGTCACTCTTGACATACATCAGTTAGATCGCTTGCTTATTTTGAAACCACAACTTTATATTACAGTTCACAATATCTTTGAAAAATATTGGAGTGCATGAGGTCAAATGATTTTATTGTCAAATGCCTGGCATTAGAAAACAACAACATATTACAGTTCACACATATTTTGAAAATAAGAATACAATTTAGAAACAATTCCAGGGACTGGCTGTGTTAAGTTCTGGAATGCAGTTTTGATTTCAAATGCATAATGAAGATTTACACTAAAACCAAAAGATGATCATTTAACAAATGATTCAACAGTAATGAATAATTAATTAATAATGTGATGTAAACAAAATCAATCTGCACTTATTGCTACTTTGGAATTGACAACTGCATAGGCAGATGCTGAGTTCTGATGGAACCAACCTTAGTCTCTTTTCTTATGTTTACCTTCGAAAAACTAGTTCGAGAATTACTTCAATGGGGATGGCATGTGTACGAAACACCAACTGATATTGCTGATTAAGTATAGGACCCATTTACGAAACTGTGAAATTTACCTACTGAGCCTAAAAACCTTCAAGTATTTCTTGTAAAGTCCAATCTAATAATTTTGACTGCACTAGCATGGCTTTATAACTCCTAGCTATGCACATTTGTAAAAAGAAAAATAATCGGTTTAAATACGTCTTCATGGCGGTCATGCGGCACAGCTATACCAAAATTTTATTTTACATCATATTTGTTTTGTGATTTCGTTTATTATTTTTCCTTTCACTCCTTTAGAAAGAACCTAAATCTGTTCTGCCGGTATCTGTTTCTAATTTAGTTAATGATATAGTGAGAGTGATAGATTTATTGATATTAGTTCACAAAAGTACAAACTTAATAATTTAAAAAATATCTATATACAAAAGTAGTTATACATAATTAATATACAATTTCCTAAACAAATTAATTTATCGCAAATCTCAGTAATTAATTGTTCAAACTTGCACTTACGTCTAGTTTTAGTGCATGTTTAAAACAATCGTGATAACTATTAAAACTTTAAAACTTATTTATCTGCTCCTTTTCATAATTTTCTATCATGAACATTTGTAAATTAATTTTTCTTCTTTTTTTATTTTTTATTTATTTATTTTTTTACTTTAAACATCTAAATTTATTCTATATCTTTCATATTTATGTTTAATTATAGGTTCACTTATGCCTATTAACTAATTATTCCGTGTCAACATACTACATCCAGGTTAGCAGTTGCTGACATATAGCCAGCACACTGCAATAGCTGAATCGGTATTTCTCAGTGTGTACAGTAGGTCAGTCTAAATTCCTGCTACATGCTTGTCAGCAAGTTATTTGCTTATTTATACATCTTGCATCACACATGTAAACACACTTGACATATTAATTACGTAGATCAATATCAATTACAGTTACATTCTTTTCCATGCTCACATTTTCGTTTAATACTATTCTACTTTTTAGGTAATGATATAACTCACGTAATATTCTAATATATGAATTTAACAACTAATAACTTTTTGGTGTCCACGATGTTAACCGCGCACATATGTGGGAAAGACAATGACAAAAACTTATAGTCTAAGTTATGATAGGCCTAGCTTAATTGTATAATGTCTGAGTACGAAACAAATGTTGCCGTATTCGAGTCCGCCAATTGCTTGGTTTACTACTTTATTGTGAATTTGTTTTTAGTTTCAAGTGATATTAATTTTTCTTTATTATCTCTGTGAAAATATTTCTCCATAGTGCATCAGTAAGAGTCAGTCTGCATAAGTAAGAGTGTCTGCACCAGAAAGAGTCAGTCTGCACCAGAAAGAATCAGTCTGTAGAGCCCGGACGAGAAGTTATGGCACCAGCGCGAGGGACGCATTTTAGTTCGTTTGCTTGGACTCGCCCTCACACTAAACTGGAGGGGTGTTGGGTTAGTTGGTTGCTAGCATTCCGAGTGTTCAGATCGTTCTGCTATTACCGCTATTGCTAATACTGAAAACATTGTCCTTCTGAACGCTCTCATTATGGTATTGTCTAAGGTGTAAAATCATAGAGTAGTTCATAGTTTTTTTTAGTAGGTTATTTTACGACGCTTTATCAACAGCTTATGTTATTTAGCGTCTGAATGAGATGAAGGTGATAATGCCGGTGAAATGAGTCCGGGGTCCAGCACCGAAAGTTACCCAGCATTTGCTCATCTTGGGTTGAGGGAAAACCCCGGAAAATCCTCAACCAAGTAACTTGCCTCGACCGGGAATCGAACCCGGACCACCTGGTTTCGCAGCCAGACGCGCTGACCGTTACTCCACAGGTGTGGACTAGTTCATAGTCAAGGACATAAAATAGCATACAATGTATGGAAATTCATGTCAGAAGAGGCTGTAAATGGAATACCAATTCCATTGAAAAGCGTGTGTGCAAGAGTACTGGCTGCCACTGGTATTTCAAAGCGAACCTTGGCAAGAATCAGGAAAGAAGGGAAAAATATTGAGGCAGGAACAGCAGATTCTTTCTCCAGTCCGGAAAAATCACAGCCGAAGAAGAAGATTGTTGCAGTTGTAGACAGTTTTGATGAGGAAGTCATAAGAAATCTCATCTATAATTTCTACGCTACGCATAAGCAGAGGCCGCCTCTAAAATCGCTTCTTCCAAGAATGGATATCAGTGTATGATAATGTGAAGAAAGTAGAGAACAATATTAAATTGTGAGCACATGACGGACAGTATTTTGGAGAAAATTTCCTTAAACTTAGGGACATCTGATTCCAGCATAGAACAGTCGTCCGATTCGGTCGGAGAATAAGGATATAAAGATGGAATAGCGGGCGTAATTTCATTAGGTACCTTCGGACTCTTAAGTAGGAAAGTGGTGATACTAAGGTAAGACGAATGTTTTTAGAAAGAGATGAAACGGATATGCCTACCACTCTGAGCTTGAGAACCGTAACCCAAACAACCCCCACTCCTCTACCCTGCTGGCCGGCAATTTAAAACTTCGCGCAGGTTGGTGCCATAACATCTCGTCTCAGCTCTATCAGTAAGAGTCAGTCTGCACCAGTAAGAGTCAATCTACACGATAATAATTAAACTAAAGAGTAAAGCTGCACCAGTAAGAGTCAGACTGCGAAAGTAAGAGTGAGGTGGCAGAGTAAGAGTGATTCGGCTCCACATAGAGCGAGGCGCGCCATTAATAGAGACGCGACACCGGTTAGAGAGAGGTGGCGTCGGTAAAGTCAAATGCACATTCTAAGGAAGATATATCTAACGGGAGGAGACAAATGGTGATTATTCGTCACGCTCTGAAATAAAATTGCACAACGTAGGCCTAACTAACAACGTTTATCTAGTGGGCCTGAATTTTCGAAGTGTTAAGGTAGATTAACTGTAAATATTATTCGTACGAGTAAAACTGTATTACTTTTCATGAACTAAATCACTTCTCGCTGGTACATCCGTTTTCCTTAATTATTGTAATAATACGTATTTTTAAAACAGCCATGAGAGTTAATAAGTACTCGTAGGAGCCGATCGAAGGGAAACATTTTGCTAAATCGCAATACATAATTTTATTCTGATTTCATATTTTTTTCTGTGGTTTTATTAACTTATTGTGTTAGTTATTTTTCAAGAAAATGATCCCTTTGCTTCTTTTTCTGATATCTGTCGAATTGTTGTTTGAATATGTAATGAAAAAACCTTAATCACTTACCCAAAATATACAGTACTTACTTACTTACTTACTTACTACTAGCTTTTAAGGAAGCCGGAGGTTCATTGCCGCCCTCACATAAGCCTGCCATAGGTCCCTATCCTAAGCAAGATTAATCCAGTCTCTCTCATCATATCCCACCTCCCTCAAATCTATTTTAATATTATCTTCCCATCTACGTCTCGGCCTCCCCAAAGGTCTTTTTCCCTCCGTCCTCCCAACTAATACTCTATATGCATTTCTGGATTCGCCTATACGTGCTACATGCCCTGGCCATCTCAAACGCTTTGGTCGTGCCAGAGAATCAGTCCCATTCCGAGGCTTATTTAAAGGTTTCGTAACAAGCTGCTTTTTACGGTGATGGGTTGTTCGCCCTTCGCGCAACCCCCAAGCTGAAGGACCACCCCTCATCGGCTGCCCGCGACTGCTTATTCAATAACCCAAAGTATAGTTAAAAAAATATTTCTTCATGCGTGCACGTTTGATAATTCGTAAGAACGTACTCCTGATCATGTTTACGTGGTGTTCTGAAAAAAGGTTACAATATTTAGAGAGGAGGTAGTATGCATCAAAACAAGAAATAAAAGTCCAACAAACATGAGTCCTAAAATTAATATCATCTAAGAAATGAGCAAATGTTTACCATCACTGTAAGAGCAGCATATCTTCCACTGTGAGCTCTTTGGCAAGAGGAAACAGAATTCAACCGTTTTGTTACTTCGTATTATACAGAAAACTTTTGTTTGTGATTGTGTCCAGAGGACGCTTAAGAAGACGGCAGTACGCCAGAGTACAAGCCTACTGCAGTAGTATTACTTTAGCAATCAGGTAAGTTAGTTTCGTATGTGTTCAATAGAAAAAATAACCTGCTCTTATAGTGATGGTAACGTGCTCCTATTCAAATGATAGAAAACTAACTAACCCGACTGGTACAGTATTACTACTGCAGTAGTACTCTAACGTACTGTCGTCTGCTTAAGGGGAGAGGACGGTATTTTTTAAAACTTTTTTCCTATTTGGTGTAGAATATTACTTTTTTGTATGTAGAGAGCTCATACCTATAGAAACTCAACCAAAATAAATATAAAAAAAACTGTTTGGGGGCCCATATTTGAAGAAAAAATGTACCCAATGCAGGATTTTACTAAAATCGATATATCTAAACCATTTTTAAAGGTAGATTCATCCCGTTTTTTGCAATGTACTTGCACAAGCATGCTCTACAAACTGTCCGTAACAGAATTTCGATATTAGTCCCTACGTTTGTAAAATAAACAATTAAAATTTAATAACGATTTTCTGAATTCCTTTCTTGCAAACAAAAGGACGTAGTTTTAAAATGAAATCAATTAACAAAATTCTGTTACAGAGAAAAGTTTCCTAATAGTCTAAAGAATGTGTGTTCTAAATTTCATGCATGTATCTTTAATAGTTCAGAAATTATATCCATTTTTGTCTGGCAATGTAGCAAAAAAATGAAGTTACCGTAAACCGATAAAAGGGGGCGGGTGATTTAAAAATCCATAACGCAAGGAAGTTAAAAAATGGCGTCTCAACATCTGATAAGGGCATAAATACCCACAAAATATTATGCTATGCATTCCACACATATCACAGAGCATTTTAAAGAATTTTTTTTTTTTGAAAATTTACTCATTTTTCACCAAAAAATACCATCCTCTCCCCTTAAGCGACTCTTTTACAATCACAAACAAAGGTATGCTGTGTAATATTTGTACATAGTGACAAACGGTTGCATTCTGTTTCCTCTTGTCATTGTCAAAGAACTCACAGTGGAAGATATGCTGCTCTTACAGTGATGGTGAACATTTGCTCATTTCTCAGAAGATAATAATTTTAGTACCCATGGTGTAGGACTTTCGTTTCTTGTTTTGGTGCATACTAT
Organism: Periplaneta americana; assembly: GCF_040183065.1. NCBI lineage: Eukaryota > Metazoa > Arthropoda > Insecta > Blattodea > Blattidae > Periplaneta > Periplaneta americana. Next base: position 118,840,391 of record NC_091130.1, read on the forward strand.
CTCCTCTCTAAATATTGGAACTTTTCTCATAACATTCTGTATATGAATACTGATCCTTCTCTGAAATTTGATAGTTTCAAGACTAACGCAATTTCCCATGTTTCTTTCTGCTATGAAGTTCAGTGCGCAGAGAATTTAGAGGGACAGGTGTGCTGTGGCGTCACCCATACTGCCCCAATTCCTGTTCTTTCTTTCTCGTAATAGTGGGGAAACTTCACTCATTTTCCAAACCCACCGAAACTGGTTGAACATTAGCCTTTCCCATTCCCACTAAAACCCATTCCTAATAGTTTGCACAGCCTACAGGTGGTCGGTGAATGTCTGGAGCAGAGATCCGCAGGATTAGTGCTCTATGACGTCATCCCTCAGACTAATCTGATCCACTTTACGAACATTGGCATCCACAGTTCTGACAGTGAGCGGGGAATGGCTGGTAAACCTCACTTGAACTGTACAGTGACTTCCTGTACATCTGGTTACGCGTGATACATCCGTGATAATATTCTAAATTAGTTTGAGGAACCGATAGATATTTTAATTCTTCAAAATGAGATTATTTATTGAGCGTACACCTTTATCGCATATCCTGTGCAATGCCTATTTAGACGATTTAGTGAAGAACTTTTCAGAACATGGATGTGATGACAGTAGGAAGAAGAAGAATAGTGCATAATATTTGCTGATAATGACATGGTGTTGTAAGCAGAAGAAGAGCTCGTGTGAACCGGGACTTAGAGTGAAACCTACAGAGCAACACTCGGTCGGCAAAATTATGTTTTAAAAGCACACCGCACTTTATTGTATGATGTAGCAAAACTGAGCTCGGACACCTCGTGACCTCGTGGCGCGCATGCTTAGTGTTGCCAACTCAGAATTCCATTTACCGCTGCACAAGCTTAAGAAAACCGCTAAACTGTAGTTGAAAAACTCCAGATTTTTCTTAACATATCACCACAGTCTAGTATATACAGTCGCGAAGCTCAATACGTAGTAAATATGCAAATATTAGATAGTTGCTCACCACTAGGATCGATAATATCGCCTCATTACAGGCAATGCAAAATAGTACCGTCACAGTCTATTGTTTCTAGCACCCAGAAAACTCAAGCTTCGTGACTGTATATAGCAGACTGTGATATCACTTCCAAATTTCAAATACAAACTATACAGTTTTAGGAACTGGAGAATTTTATAAAAATGTAGATTAAATTATGGAAAGTGTGTATCACTTCGTGGGCTCTACGTTTTATGCAAAATCGTGTGGACAATTAAATCTCAATATTTTGCATTCAATATATCCCCTTACACCATTTACACCGAGCTTTCCAACTACCACCGGAAATTTCTTCCACCTAATCTTTCAACACATGTTTTTTTTCACACATATTTAAACTTTAGAACGTATAGAGATATACGTGACATATTTCTTCAAACTAGAATGAAGTTGCTTAGGAATATAATGGACACTTCGGAAACAATCACATTCACAATCACACCAGTCGGTTCGTAATCTGATTTCACACTGAGTAGGAGACGTGCCTGCCAATAATGAGTCTGGTTTTAAGTATGTCTGTGTTACATAAATAGAATAATAGTATAAGTTATCATAAATGGAAATAATAATAATTAAGTTCATTATCTACCTTTATGGTTAATTAATATATCAATTCATTCACAAAAACAATGCATACATGATTAGACTAAGAGTTTAACAAAATACGGCATAACTTACTTGTACAACAACAATGGATGAGACAGGAAATGGACGTGGTTGTACCAAATCGAGTTAACATAAAACATTGATATTTTATACTCGTACAATGAAAAATATTGTGATAATAGCATATTAAACTGTGATTTATGATGAACTAATTTTGTTGTTCGCAACAATATAAAAAACAATTATATCTTTACAGAAAAAAACTTAAAAATATCGTCTCCTTCCGCCGGAATCGTCAAAAACGCCAAATAAATAGCTAGCCGCTGACGGTAAAATTCTGTAGCTGACCATAGTCCGGAAAACACCAGATTTAGCTACAAAACCGCTGACTTGGCAACACTGCGCATAACCACTTACTTCCCTGCAATAGGCTTGAGAGCATTCTGGGAACGGGAGCATGCGTCATCTGCACGAGACAGTCACGCCCGCTGGTTTCTGCGCACTGAGTTTTCCTTGTTGGATGCCTATAAGTATGAGGCCGCGGCGATAACAATGTCAAGGCGATCAGCGGTTTTTTCATGTGGGAGTGAAGTAGTAGCTGTTTCAGGTCATTGAAAATTGTTGGCAAGAATATGACATTTTGGAGTGTAAATGCTGGACATCATTTTGACCACGTTAAAATGTTAGCATAATATGTTCAATCAATGACGTATTTATTGGCCATAAGCTCGTAATGAGTACTCGCTGAAGATCAGAGATGTAAATTATTTATGTATTATCCCACGTATTTTTAACAGTAGAGGCTGTTGTGGGGAATCCATTGTTGAGATACTGAAAATAAGACGAACGCTATAGCAGAGTTGTAGAATGGTATAATAGACAGTATATCCCAAGTAAAATTATTCTTAGAAAATAATTTTAGGTGTTTCAGCGTTCTATTCGTTGCTGGTTGCGGGAAATGAATTAACTCATCTGTTATTCTTCCTACAGTAAAATTATGTATTTGGCAGCGATCACGAATGTGAGACAAAAAACTGTCCAGGACATCCGCACTTTCTACACAATTTATAAAATGTTGTGTTGCATTTTATATTTTACTGTGTTTTTTAAGTTCTTTTAACATAAATTAATGCGTCTATGGTAGGAGAACACATTTCAATAAAAACATGAATTTTTGAAAAAAAAAAAAAAAAAAAGTGACTTCCGCCCTTTCAACAAATAGCGATTCAATTAGAGAATCGCAAGTAAATATCTACACCCACCGCCATTTATATCTGAAAAATACTCACACCACTTGATTTATAACTATAAAAGTATTTCGTTTTTAATAACAATATGTAGGTCTATGTCTTAACATAAGTTTAGTAGCTTTTAGTAACATATATGTAAAGCCGTTACTCAGAAAATTATAGAAATGAAGATTTTATGTAAGATATCCTCTACCTTTACTTACATAACCCAAAACGGTTTCGCACTCATATCATGAATAATAGTATTAATGTGTATCATTAATGACGAATACATTATGGAATTACCTGTAATATTTCATTTTTTAATGGTGACAATGTCAATAAACCTTCTTGAGTTCTGCAGTTTTTAATAGCCTGTACTAAGAAAATTACACAACAGACAATCAGGTCTGTAAATTCATGACAATTATAAGCTTCGTAATAAGTTCTGAAGTTCTTAATAAATTAGGCAAATGAAGATCGACCTATTGGCATTATGATATCAGAGATTCCGTTGGCAATCCTGGAGGCATGGCTTCCTTGATAATGTTTATTTTATTGTGAAATGTTGTTAGTTCTCAAAATTGACGACAGATGAATTTAGGAAAATAGGAAAATTGGCATTTCACTGAAAACTACTATTTTTCCGCAAATCCTTGGATGCCAAGTTCCAAAATAAGGGATCATTCATTAAAATCCGTTCAGCCGTTTTCCCATAATTTCCATTACCAGTTCAAATTATATATATATATATATATATATATATATATATATATATATATATATATATATATAGATTGAAACATTTAATTACGTTATGTGTATTAAATTCGGCTTGAGAAGAGTCAACAAGCGCTGCCATAACCACAGTTTACCACAATATGTAGTTAAACAAATTGATATCCTACTGTCAGGTACGTCCGCAGCACCAATTTCTCGAGAGCAAGATGTCGTTTTTGAAGAGACGAAAGAATAGTAAATATTCTAAGATTTAAGATAGGATTATAAGGTCTGAAGAATGGGACGTATCTTTTGTTTGTACTTTAATACAAGTGCCCCACGTGGGGGTGTAAGTAAAATTAATTTTGGCGATTTTCTGGTGATTTTTATACTATTATTTGGTGACATTTGATTTGACGAGTTGGCAACTCTAACATCAACCTAAACGTAGGTTCAGTTGAGTAATTCCAAGTTCCTTGAGTTCAGTCACCAACATGCTGTTGATAAGGAAAGTTACTTGTCAACGTGGAGTCGCGATTCTCGTAACCTATCTTCGCTACGTGAAATGCCGAACACGAAAGTTGGAAGAAGAAAAGTGCAGTGCGTTTTTTTTAATTTTAAGCGGTGATATGACATACTGTATGTAATCAAAAGTACTGCAAACTACAATCAAGAAAGTTTCAGTGAGAACGACGTGAAGCACGCTGAGGTAAGAAACCACAGTAAGATGCATATTGTGATATTAATATTATGCTAATAAAGTACTAATAGGCCAAGTAACGGGTAAGTTTTTGATTTGTTAGTATTAATATTATTGTGAAAAATTTTTTAATTTGTTAATAAACGTAACAATAATAACTTAGATCCGGTTATCTATGAGAATAAAATAATAAGCTATTCTAGTTACATTTTTCTCGATGCATTTAGAAGTCTAAAGTCACAGAGAACATAACAACCTGACCAAACAAAATCATTAGACATATTACGATTGTGATGTTATAACAATAAAAGACATCACCAACAGTTGACGAGCAATCTACAGATACATAAGTCATTATTACCAAAATAGTCCTTCGTCAGTAAAGGTCGTAAACATTATTTTGAGACATAAGAGAAACAGCAGTATGACATTTATACTCTCTGTAATGAAGGCCTATTTTTTTTGTACGTGATTAGATTGTTTTAGCCACATATGATAGAAATTTGAAAATGTTGTGTAATAGTGATTTCACTCGTATGCGGATGATACCGATACATTCACATATACTTCTAAGCATTTCAGTGAAATTTGTAATATATACTGTTTTTTCTCACTGGCAAGTTGAGGCAGGTTTATATGAATATATGGATATTTTTATGTCGTCTACTATGTGTGAGATGCCTACTTTCTCTTCCGAAATGTATGTTAAATTTTGGGAAATAGCTCACGCAGCTGTACACGTAGTTTTTTTCTACCAGATCATGGACTGCCAGTTTCACCTCGGAGGAAGTGTGGTACAAGAAAATATAGAAGTATAGACATTTGGCGCGAGAGTAGGCCCTACCAAGCAAACAGTGATAGGAAAGTGGTTGAAGTTTTACGGTTTGTCACTCCTACACCCATCTCTCGTAGGAGAAACATTTACGTCTAATTATGGTAGATGCACCTGTTTACACAGCAGTTAAAAATTAAGTGGTTATACAGGGTATAAGGGGTATAAGTGCTGTCCTTTTCACAGTCATCGGAGAGGATCTACAAGCTACAGGATCAAAAAATGTGCATATAACATAGGGCCAAAACTTGATAGTTTTCACAAGAAAAAAAAAACAGTTCCGCACACCTTTTACATGAATTGTGCTTCGCATAACACTCGACAATGAACACGCGTTGTTTTATCGTGAGCACCATTTTGTGTTGCATTAAACTGGCCACTAAATATGTCTGCTCCTCTCACTCACTCAAACGTAATGACACAGCGAAGCTCGGGACAGAGCATGCGGGAGATGCGCATGCGCGGACATGTGACACCAACCCATTGTTGGATCGAAATCACAGTTTCCTGTATTGTCAGGGTCATGGGGATCATTTCCGCGTCAGTCTTATACATATAATTTCATATATTTCATATATATTTTCCGCGGGCTAGCTTTATTTTGCCCACCCCGTACAAGGAGCGCACTCAGTTGAGGAGAGGGATTCGATCCGCTGCTGTGGGTTGAACTTCGGCGTAGCTCAATGGTTAGAGCGCTTGGTACGTAGAACCAAGGACCCGGGTTCGATCTCCGGCGATGGAGCGAATTTTTCTCCTCTGATATTAATTAATATTAATATTAAATATTAATTATAAGTTCGCTAATTTCACAGCGATGGACACCGAACATACACCCATTTGTACACCCAAGTGTTCTCCTGCCGACCAAATCTAGATTCTGACCAATTTCTTCTATTCTACCTTCTGTCAATATTGTCCGTTTCCATGTGTGTTTTGTCTGAAACAGATGCTTTTGTTTCATAAAATTTCAAGTAACAGTTTCTGGAGACATAACTGTAGGACATCACAGAATAAACTCATTTTGAGAACGTTGAATGATATCACATGTAAAATGCGTTTTGCAGAAAACCAGGCGCTGTTCAACTTTTATACGCTCGAACTTCACACGTATCTGATAGTAATGTTGTTATGCCCTGTTCTCAGCTGTGTCCGGACGGTTAGCGAGGACTCGTTTAGTCCATGTGCACCACGATTACTTGAACCGGAAAGTCTCTAAATCGTCAATGGTCTTAGTGAAAACTAATTTCAGTCCGCTTATCCCTGTGCACAAAAGTTCCAACGAAACATTTTTGTGGCTGTATTATAAGCAGAGATTTAATGTAATGTTGTAAACATGAAAATTATAGGATTTATGCAAGGGCATCATTTTATTTTTATTTCAATTTTTATTGTACCTGAGTTTTTCAATGTACTTCACTCCCACCCCTTCTACTAATGAAGTTCCAACTGTTCTCCACACAGAACCAAGGCCGCATATGGTAAACAGCACTGAGTTAGTGAATATAGTACGTTCCAGAAATATGTTCGCGTTTTCCAGTGACGAAAGAGCTTTCAATATTGAATCATATTTTCGCACAGGTACTGTCCGTTTGCCTACGTCGTCGCATCCCGATTTCCCCCACCTGCCTCTGCTCGCCCCTCTGTAAAAGCTGGGCTGTCTTAGCTCTTTTCTGAAAACATTAATTTCTGTTAGGAATTGCACGTTTACGTAATATTATAAAACTGTTCAAAATAACTTAAATAAAAGGGCCTCGTTAAGTAATTAACTGTCACGTGATTTCCCCCCTTTCTACGATCCTGCGGCATAACCACTTGGACGAACAGTAGATAGCATGTCTGATTAATTTTATCTGTGTGGGTCGGGCAGAAGTGAAGATTGATTTTACAGTACGTAAAGTACTCTTTTATAGAGTAGGTACAGAATTATTTCAACATGAGTTACTAGTACGAAGGACGAAACTGGCAATTGGAATTAGATGCAATGGTCTATAGTGCGAAAATATGCACAAAAGAACTGAAGCCTGTATCGAAATGAACGGTCTCCATTTTAAAAAAATGTGTTTAAATATTCATATTATGATTATTTTTCAATTTAACTTCTTTCTCTATATTGTACGCAAATTTGCTGTAGACAGTATAATGAATACGTTCGCATCGATAACTCAGTTCGTGAGTATAAACACATTCTTAATACAGTATTGTATTTTTAATCAAGAAAAACGTAATGAAAATTATCAAACTCAAAATCGTGATATTTTCTATTTTATGTAAATAGATGAACTAATTTTCTTCCCTCCTATACCTAGTAGCGCGATTTGTTTGTGTTTTACGCCAGTGCCATCGAACTACAATCGTGGAAGGGGGTAGCAAACTGTGTTTCCGGTTCTCTAAAGGTATAGCCAGGTTAATATTAAAAATGTTAGTAAAAATAAAATGATGTCCCTGTAGATCGTATCTAGTACTCAAGAGTAGATGGTTGGATATCATAGTTATAAAAGGGGACGGCATTTTGTCCCAACGTGGATGGATTTTAGGTTGGTTGTTGCTTGCCTATATTGACGTCACGGAGGCCATAGGTTCGAAGATACTTCACTGTGACAGGAAAGGGCAACCTGTTTGTGCTGCGCAGGAGAACGAACGTACGTTTGATTTGTTTAGGATTCGAACCTATGCTGCTCTCAGCCTCTACCTGCTTGTTTTTCATTGTAGTGACTTACCTACAATTCCTACAGCAGCCGTGGCGAAAATGTGACTCACGAGCACATTGTGGCTCGCAATGATAATTATGTATTTCTCTTGCTTCCTACCTCCCACAACCCCCACGCTCTCACTCACTGGAGTCAAACTCCGTTTCACTTGTATTTGTCTCTGACCTGCGAGTGGCGTATCGTCGCAATGTTTCTCTCGAAACCATGTACAGCTGTCAAAAAAAAAAGTGGCCGCACTCGTGAACAGCGAATATTTTCAAAGTCCACTTCGGGTCGCGGCGGTGTTACACGATGCATGTGCTTGTACAAGCAGTTCCGGAACTATGAAAGTGTTCCTTATCTACGCCTCGTAGACCAGCGGTAGAGTGCTTGTTTAATAATTCAAAGATCGTGGGTTCGGGCCTTCTTCAAGTTTTCATTTTATTTTTTAATCTTTCTTTAGCGATGTAAATGATATTCAAATTATCATTTATATCCAGTTATCGTTCTTTATGGATATCACGTTATTTATATTTTGTTATCGTTCTTTAGAGATATGAACAAAATTCAGGTCATCATTTGTATTCTGTTATCGTATTATAACGATATGAATAATAATTATTATTGTATTTCCAATGGGGGTTAGCCGTATTTTACATATGTATGTTAGGGCTATAGTTTTATACACAAAAAAGATAAGCATAAAGAGAAATGGAAAAGAAAATTAAATTAGCTTACGCGATGTAAACAAAACATAAACAATCCGTAAATTAGGCATTGCGATTGCAAAACAAATATCAGGTATCAATTTGTAACATACAAAAACATTAACAACACACATACGTAACACTTCTATAACACAAATATGCAGCTTTCCGTACCATATATCATAAATTAATACACAATAGTCACACAAACACAATCAAACCATAATTACGACATAGCGACGACATCAAGCATCCCATAACTGACTCACATACATAACAAATCAAGCATCCGTTACAACACATACACTTCAACATAGTAACCACACTTTTAAAAGTTACAAATTTGGCTCCAAGAAGAATAAATAGGACACTATTACTAATTACTATTCTTCTACAATTTCTTAAATACATCTGTAATAAATCTGTGAAATTCCGATATGAATAATATTCACGTTTTTTATATTGTTATCGTTCTTTAGCGATTTAAATAATATTCAAGTTATCATTTATATTCTGTTTTCCTTCATTAGCATTATAAAACAATATTCAAGTTATTTATATTGTTATTGTTCTTTCGCAATATATTAATTAAAAAAAACCGATATTTATCATTTATATTCTGTTATCGTTCTTTAGTGAGACTGTATAAATAATATTCAAGTTATTTATATTGTAATCGTTCTTTAGCGATATAAATAACATAAATTTAATATTAGGTTTGGAAAAATCCAGTTGCATAATACTGGTATTAGTTTTTCTTTTTGTATTATTACATTATACTATCTTGAACCACAATAAAATGAAAAGGAGTAACGAGGAATTGAACCTGAGACGTTGACATCTAAATTCCGACGTTCGTCCGCTGAGCTACGAGAGCAAAAGTGTGGAAACATTTTTGGAAAAATTGGCCCAATCACACTCTAAGATCTTCTGATGATTCGTAGAAGCTAGTCCAGGATGCGGGGGGCAAAGGCTAATTGAGATTTCCCGGTCTCTGACCGGGTCAAACATCCTGATAGAATTAATATTTAACCCTTGCCGTGACTTTCGGTGAAGTCCGGAGGGCCCAATTAGTCAAATCCACTCTCCTCATCTCCACGCTTGGGCCCCTTGGAATTTAATAAAATGCGAAAGAGATTGTGGTGTGCGGAAAGCAACGGGATGTTACCGCATTTAGGCCTATCCTTCCTAAGAAAACTGCAAACATGAACAAAGGAAGCTTTTAATAGAAGAAGAAGGATCTTCTGCGGACCTCTGGAAAAAGACCTAAGGAAGAGACTAGTGAAGTGCTTTGTGTGGAGTGTGGTATTGTATGGGGAAAGAACATGGACATTACGACGAAATGAAGAGAAACGAATTGAAGCATTTGAAATGTGGATGTGGAGAAGAACGGTGCGTATAAAGTGGACACACAGAATAAGAAATAAAATTGTGTTTGAAAAAGTGAGTGAAGAAAGAATGATGCTGAAACTGATTAGAAAGAGAAAAAGGAATTGGTTGGGTCTCTGGTTGAAAAGAATAATAGACGACATTAGGATATGTGGATCATATGCGGAGACTAAGAGGAAGGCAGAAAATAGGAAAGATTGGAGATTGCTGGGTTTGCAATGAAAGACCTGCCCATGGACAGAACATTTATGTGTGTATGTTCAGAATGCCTGGAATATCGTGTCTAAGAACAGTCGCTATTTGCAAAGACTAGTCAATTCCATGCCCACTCGACTGCAAGATGATCGAGATAAGAGGAAGATAGACTAAATATTGAATTGTGGCCTTTTGTTTTGTTTTTTGAACGATTAATTGTTTGAATGTTTTAAGGCCGACGCCAGTAAATTTGTTATGTTTATGCCACGAAAGATATTTTTATTGAGAATAAAATCTTTTTTCTTTCCATTTGCAGCCACAATATCATAATGATAATGATAAAGTCATGGCATAATATATTAATGAACCTGATGTTAATTACTAAAATAATCATAAAAGAGAAAGGAGCCATTATGTGTAGTTTGTCTCTCTCAAAAACAGAACAAAAAAGGACATAAAACGCACGAGGTTGTAGTCGAACGCAGGACCTCATGAATAAGAGGCCTGAACGCTACCGTTATGCTATCGAATAACACACAGTATACTTCAATTATAACTGTAGATATCAGGCAACGTGGTCCAACAACATGTAACATCGCCTGTCTCCGAATTGTAGTGAAGATACCCGAAGGGAACTTTGATACAGGAGAGCGGCCACTTTTTCTTTTGACAGCTGTACCTCTACAAAAACGAAAGTATCAAGTAGGATGGGAGGACGCATTTTTTTGCTGCCAATATGATTAGAATATTAAATGTATGATTTGTTCATAAGCATTGTATAACATAAAACGGCATTATACTATATGTTGCTGATGAAACATTAAAAGGTTGTGTTATTATCATCATCATCATCATCTCTGTACGTCGATCCTTTTTCAGCAGATGTACGAATAATGCGGTTAGATCTTCAATATAAACTCACATATTTACAACGTGATGTTAAATGAAAACTAGATGTAAGGACTTGACAAATGTTGAACTTTTCAAATCTTTGCCAAAAAATAAATATCCGAAGCGTCGTTCTTTCGCTTGCTCTTTTGAAGCCGTGTTCGCTACAACTTACGTTTGTGAAAAATTATTTTCAACAATGAAAATAGTAAAAACCAAATTTAGATCACGACTGACAGACAAATACCTTCGTGATCAACTACGACTGGCAGTAAGTGACATAATTCCTGATTTTGAAAGTCTGTCGCAGGACATTCTGAAGACAATTTTAGGTTGTGATAATTTGTCCAATGTTTTATTGTTCATTTCTTTCTTCGTTAAACGTATTAAACATTAGTTTGTAGCCTTGTACTGTATAAAATTATATTTAAGTGCTTGACGGTAAGGAAAATGAAAATCCGTTAATAAGTCAGACAGTTGCTTCACTTCCCCTTCGGATGTCCCCCCCTCACTATAGGTGCTATGCACGTTGCAGGTTAAACAGTGGCTCGGCGCACGATTACATTTTCGATACGGCTGTCCTATAGTAATACTATGCTGTTATCATTTAATGGCAAGGTGGTTGTGATCGTGACTCTGTGTGCAGTAGTGTAAACATAATACAATGCCGTCAGACAATAGTCTAAACTGAATGCAATTACAACTGCGTTTGGAAGTGAGTATTTTAGTGTGGAGGGCGACAACATACACTGTAAAGTGTGCAACACAGAACTAAAGGTAAACGTTCGTAAAGATTTGCGAAAGAACTGTGAAACGAAAAAGCATAGTGAACGTTTGCCGTTATTTCTCTCATCTACTCGGTTTACAAACTCTGAGTTTTATAATGATTTGTGCGAGATGATGATATAGGCGAATAGTCCAATATGCAAGCTCAGTAATCCACATATTCAGCGGTTTATGGAAAAATACACGTCTAGACTAGTATAACATCAATGCGTACAATTTATTTATCGTCTGCATACGAAAAAACTCTGAACCCATTCGAACAGCTATAGGTAGTAACAAAATATTTGTATCTATAGACGATGCTTCGGATGCTGTGGGACGATAAGTAGCTCACGTTTTTGGAGTGATGACCTCCAATGAACCAGGAAAGAAATTTTTGTTGACATCGGAAATACTAGAAAAAGTAAACAGTGCAACTATTGTTAAACTTTTTGAGAAGCACCTATATATAACATCGTGGGATGTTGAGCGAACGTTCTAGCATCACAAACATATTTTTAGTGAAACCAGAAGGAATTTCACTTTTTCACAATTAAAAATGCATATTGTTATGTATTATAACGGACTACAGTTTGTATCAGAATGTACGCAACTCAATTGCAAATACTTGTGTGTAATTTGACTATCTCGTCGTTGTTGTATATAGTGTTGTAAATATGTTAAGTAATATTGTAAACATGTAACTAATCAAGGCATAGTCTATGCTATGCGCGTAGATATTATACGGAGGGTAACCTGCAGAAACGTTGCATTTTCGTTCCGCCGATCTATACCAGCAAACAGTCGCGTGCTGTCGCTGGACTGCTGCTATCAACTAGTAAACACAGGTACTCCATACACCAGTACCAGTAAACCTCGTGGCGAACTGGGACAAAGTGTCGTCTCTGGTTATAAATGCTCACGCCCCTACAAAAGAGAGAGACGACCATATAAAAGATAGGTTCTATGAGAAATTGGAACACACTTTAGATCACTTATCTAGATATGAAAATTTTATTGAAGGATTTCAATGTTAAAGTAAGAGGGAGGATATTTTAAACCGACTATTGGAAAAGAGAGTTTACACGTAACTAGTAGTGGTAATGAGAGTCAGGTTAGTCAACTTTGCGACATCAAAACATTTAATTGTGAAAAGTAAAACATTCCTTCATAAGGATAGCCTATACATAAATATACTTCGACTCCTCCAGATGGATTGCCACACAACCAAAAAGAGTTAAAGATATTATGATTGATTAAATGGCGATCTTACTCGTGTTAATTATGTAAGAATGTGCGGCTTACAGCTGTTTCGGTGCTACTTGACACCATCCTCAGAGCCTTCTGTGTCTTGGCGCCATCTCAACTTCGCTGCCTGTTGTGTGGGTGTGTTCGTGTGATGAAGAGTTGTGTCAAATATTGTGTGTGTTCTGAAATTGATCTGTGTGTTGAGAATTTGATTAGGGTGTGTTTTAGTGTGTCTGTATATTTCATAATGTTCTAGTGTGTTGTTGTTCTAAAACACACCCTAATCAAATTCTCAACACACAGATCAATTTCAGAACACACACACTATTTGATACAACTCTTCATCACACGAACGCACTCACACAACAGGCAGCAAAGTTGAGATAGCGCCAAGACACAGTAGGCTCTGATGATGGTGTTAAGTAGCACGAAACAGCTGTAAGCCGGACATGCTTACATAATTAACACGATTAAGATCGCCATTTAATCAATTATTTATATTAAGTGTTAAAAGTTGTATACGAAAGATTCAACATAGAGTTAAAGAGTACGAGAATGAGGTACTTGGGAAATTTTTAGGGCTAACAAGCAAACATTCTCACGGGCGCAGATAAGAGTTAATTTTTTTCATGTCAATTTCAAAACAGGTGCTTGTACAAATTTTTGCCACTCGGACGCAATTACGAGGACCGTAAAAAATAAGTTTCCCTAGGGTCGTTTACAGAAAAATTTATTGGAACAGATACAACTATTGAAGTGTTTTTCAACATATTCCCCATTGGAATTGAGACATTTGTCATATCATGGGATCGACGGCTGTGACAAACTTGTTCCGATCCCAGGCAGCAGACTTGTAGGACACAGGGATACAAAAATTGATTCCACGGTATGATAAATGTCTCAATTTCGGTGGGTAATACATTGAAAAATAGCTCAACCAGAACCGTTTTTGCAAAACTTGCTAACTGAAAAAAAAAAATAAATTTTACAGGAGAGACAAAACACTATAGTAAGCAAGTCTTGCTGTAACTCTCACTTATAGCAGAAAGCAAGTTTTGAAAAAACGATCACACTTTGACACACTACAATGAAGAGAAATAACCCAATTTTACTAAGACGCCTTGAATATCATGTAGAGGCCTGCCTTATGTTAACAAATCCATCAAAATCTCAATTTTTCAAATTTTGCAGTTAGCAAGTTTTGCAAAAACGGTTGCTGTATCTCTTTTAAGTAGCTAGCTCTTTCCATAAATTGTTTTTTCTTTCTCTAAACTGCTCCTTGGAAACATATCTTTACGGCCCTCGTATTTGCGCTCGAGTGGCCAAAATGTGTGTAATAACTTGTTTTGACATTATTAACATGGTGGAAGAAAAAAACATAACTTTTCATTTGCCTTCATGAGAGTGTTTGCTTCTAAGATGGATGACGTTACAGGAAAATGGAGAAAGCTACAGAGCGCAGAACTGCACGCATTGTATTCTTCACATAATATAATTAGGAACATTAAATCCAGACGTTTGAGATGAGCAGGGCATGTAGGACATGTGAATAAATCCAGAAATGCGTATAGAGTACTAATTGAAAGATCTGAAGAAAAAAGACTTTACGGAAGGCCGAGACACAGATGGATATTAAAATGAATTTGAGAGAGTTGGGATATGGTGCTAGAGACTGGATTAATCTTGTTCATAATAGGGACCAATGGTGGGCTTATGTGAGGGCGAAGATGAGCCTTGGGTTCCCTAAAAGCCTTTTTTAAGTAAGTAAGTAAGTATGGAATTCACTCTTTTTTGTGGATTTATTCAAATAAAAAAATTAACACTACAGTAATTTTTTGTAAACAGGGGATATAACAACATTTAGCAATACTAATGCTGGGTTTGTATGCCTTGTTAAGGCTGGTTCACAGTTAACCGGGAACGGAAACGACAACGAGAACGAGAACGGAAATACTGTTAAAATAAATGTATTTAAATGTGAGCATTCACAATAGTTAATTGTGAATGCTTACATTTAAATACATTGATTTTGACATTATTTCCGTTCTCGTTCTCGTTGTTTTCGTTCCCGGTTTATTGTGAACCAGTCTTTAGTGTACTTTTAAAAGTTTGTGGATTGTCGGGTTTCAGAAGAGGAATGTAATGGGCCACTAGTTACTGGATCGTTAACCAAACATCTTTGGATTTCACAAGTGACGCAATAGGACGTGAATGAATAAAAGTAGAACATCGGCTGCTTGACTGATGTGAGAAATTATTTTATTGTTGTCAAAATTTGCATTACATTTAGACTAATACGAGCCAGATAGAAATCAGGAACAGAAGTTTCAGTGAGAAAGATAAATGTGCCTATTTGTTATTAGAAATAGCGTACGAGTGCATTAATTTTATAGAAAATAATAAGACAGACTACAGAGCACATACCCTCGTCGTCAGACGATGACCTAGAGTCTGTAATAAAAAAATAAATAATAACTTTGCTATTCGAAGAATGAATGAATGAATAAATAAATAGATAAATAGATAAATAAATAAATAAATAAATAAATAAATAAATAAATAAATAAATAAATAAATAAATAAATAAATAAATAAATAAATAAATAAATAAATAAATAAATAAATAAATAAATAAATAAATAAATAAATACTCAAATTACCGTATATCGATGGCTAAGAAGAGATGGATACCTCGTGTGTGCAAAATTAGTAATTTAGTTTAACTACATTGCTATTTAGATTAACTACATTACTACCATGTTCACAAAATTGGACAGTGTACTAATATTTTGTTCTTGAATAGATGATGTTGTAAAGGAAAACCATATATACGAGTAAGTTTGTCTATTTTGAGAAACTAATTTCTAATTTATTTACCTGTAAATGTACAGATACGAGGTAGCCATCGATATGCAATATTATTTTAATATCGTGTATATCAGGGCCAGGCATGAGAGCGGCTCCATTTAGTCAGCCAGAGCTGCTCTCACTCCGCAAGGCACTTCAATTCCAAGCCGGAGCAGAACGCTCACGCAGTGGCGGACTCGCATTACAGCTACCTTATCTGCATTAATATATAAAAGAGCCACGGTTGTTCTAGTCATTCAGTCTGTCAGTACATAATAGGCTAGTTTATAAGGATATTACATCAATCCATTGAACATTACACAATTTATAACACTCTTATTAATTTAATGAAATAAACTTCGTTCTATGCACACACACAAATCATTAGGCTTATTTACATAACCTATACGCACATAGGACTCTCCCTCAGAGACAAGATTTCCAACACCAGACTAAAGCAGATGACAAACACCAGAGACATGGCACACCAAGGGGAACGCCTGAAATGGAAATGGGGAGGCCACGTGTCGAGACTCCAAGGCTGCAGATGGGCGCATATTTCCACCACGTGGGATCCACGCATCGGGAGGCGAAACCGAGGAAGACCTGGGACCAGATGGGCGGACTTCTTCAAGAGCCTAGCTGGACCCCTGTGGTCCAGAACAGCCAAGAACCGAGAAGAATGGAGATCGCTACAGTTTGCCAGTATCGAGTGAGAGTGCAAGTGTACACACACAAACGACGAACAAAACTTATATAGAACAGAATCTACCGTCATGCGGATTAGCTCACCGCATGATCTCTAAAGAGCTCCCCTTTTAGGAGGCCATAGCCCTTCACGGGAAATCCAAAGGCTATTTCATTCATTCATTTCATTCATACGCACATACTGCAACCTCCTCACCACGGTTCTACGAGGCAGGCGTATGGCTTCCACTTCCCCTACTTGCTGTGGACAGAGTTCATCTGACAATATAATTAAACATCGCTTGATGAAGTTACCTTCGTTGAATGTTTTCAATTCCTTTGCAATTTCGTGGCAAATTTTGTAGCTCATAGCCGATTCACTAAGTGCATTGCCATTCTGTGAATATATAATATAATATAATATAATATAATATAATATAATATAATATAATATAATATAATATAATATAATATAATATAATATAATATAATATATCATATATGATATGATATATGATACATATATATATATGACCATAAATTAATACAACTTAAAGAAAATGTTTCTCAGGTACATTATACTCGTATTAAAGTATTTATTCGATATTTATATTGCATTACAAGTTATTATAGTATATTTAATAATATATAATTTTAATTAATACAAATATTATAATATATCATAGTATAGTATATTACAGTTCATGATATATAATATGATATATGATATATCATGAACTGTAATATGCTATACTGTGATATATCATTATATTTGTATAATTTAAAATGATATATTACTAAATGTATAATAACCTATAATGCAATGTAAATATCAAATAGATACTCCAACATAATGTATCTGAGAAACATTTTCTTTAAGTTGTAATAATTTATGGCGTTCATTACCAACATATTTGTCATATTCAGTAGCATGTTGTAAAGAATAATGTCGCTGGATATTGAACCTCTTAATGGGTTGGAGTGTTTTATGCCAAATTAAACACTTTGCTAATCCACTGCTCTCTACCAAAAAAAAAAAACTCCTCCTCCCATGATACATTAAAAGCATTGGGAATAGCGGGACGCTTTCGTGTATGGGCGGAAGCTCCGTCTTCAAAGTTCGCCATCGTACTGCAGAGTCACCACTGCACCGACACAATGACGTACAGTATGCATACGTCAGATAGCTCGCAAGTGGTGCTCTTTAAAGCACACAGCGCTCATTTCTCAGAATCACGTAATGTGCCCAGCCCTGGTGTATATACTGTAGGCCTATATACAAAATATCGCATGCCTGAATCTCATACAGGTAACATTATTATGAATCAAAATATATAAACTACTCGCCAATATAAAAAATGTACATAAGATGGCTGTCTAGCGGAAGAATAAATACCATTATAGGAGGGAAATCGGATCTCTAAGTTAGTGAATCCTTCAACGGACCAATAGCACTAAAGATGTTTCTTGCAACGCGTCTTTCGAGCTTATTGGTCCGTTAGCAGCTAACGAAGGAATAGATGCGGTCTTGCAACCCACCATAATTATCATTATCTCTTTCACTACATTTTCAGTAGTTTAATTTCAGAGAAAATGCGTCGTTACGGCTGCCCCTGCTACAGAGACGAGAGACAGTTGAATCGCACAATATCCCCCATATGACATATTCACAATCTGGATAATCATCTGTGTACACATTAGCTTCCGCTCTATCAGAGCGTAATGTTTGATCCTCTAAGTAGAGATTACTGTGCTTACGGGGAAACCAAATTTCTCACTGTTCAGTATGCACAAAGAGTCAGTCTATTGCATTCAGAGCATCTATTAACACAATGCATAGATGATGCAGTATTAATATACGTAATTCATTCATAGTGTTCTGCCCAAGGGCAGAAACCCAGCATTCTCCAGTCTTTCCTATTTTCTGCCTTCCTCTTTGTCTCGTCATATGATCCATATATCTTAATATCGTCTATCATCTGATATCTACTTTTGTCCCGAACTCTTTTCCCGTCCACCATTCCTTCCACTGCATTCTTCAGTAGGCAGTCTCTTCTCAACCAGTGACCCAATCAATTCCATTTTCTCTTTCTGATCTGTTTCAGCATCATTCTTTCTTCACCCACTCTTTCCAACACAGCTACGTTTCCTATTCTGTCTGTCCACTTCACATGCTCCATCGTTCTCCATATCCACATTTAAAATGCTTCTAGTTGCTATTAATATAATGTGTTCCACTATTCACTTTTCATTTTTTTATTTTAAAATTTCAAATAACACTGATTAGAAATAGTGTTCATAATCTGATGACGATGATGATGATAATTAGAGACCGGATTCTTACGTAATTACATATTGCATTCTTTTACTTGTAGGCTACTGAAAATGAAAAGGCGATTTGTTATAGATGAGTTTCATTTTACATATTTTTACATATTCTTAGTAATATTACATATTTTACATATTATGCAAAGAATGTAACATTTTTATACATATCTAGGCAATTATTGAGTTTAGAATTTTTTATTAAATTCTTTTTTTATTTTTCCAAGTAAATTATTGATTTTTTCCATATATACTGGGACATATGTCTTAACGTCCCTGTCCCATTATTCCGATTGAAGGGCAGCTTTTTGTTCTCACTGTAGTACACGATGCTGATTAAGAGGGAGGGCTCGGAAACTGATGTCGTTATGTTTTGTTTACAACTATAGAAAATACTTCAATTTCTAAAGCTGGCTTAAGACAATAGTTCTCTTATAAATAAAAAACAAACATAAAACTAGGGATTCCAACTCTTTGTCTGTAAAACATAATAGTTCGGGGCGCTTAAACTCTATACATTTGCCCTAATGCTTTCTGAGAATCTGGGATGGTAAGGTGCGCCGATCATTTAACTATGTTACAAATTAAAAGTAGGCTATTAGCGAGGAGTTTGGGTCGGGTGTCAGGTAAATCAAAATACCATTTTCTGTGTGAAAGAAAAATATTTTCAGGAAATCTTAAGGCACACGAAAAAAGCATAAATTGTGGCAGAGACAAGTTGTATTTGCAAACTATACAATGAGGTGGAAATGGCAAGTCACTTTCCAGGCTATATCCTCCCATTTCAACTGACCAGTTAAATTGTGAAGACATTTTTGTGAATTTAATGCAATAATAAATAGTGTTTTTAAATTACATATTTTATTAATACTACATATTTAATTACATATTTCCCCAATATTTACTACATTTTAGGTACATATTTCGCACTTTCATATTACATAACAATCCGGGGCCCGATGATGATGATGATGTTGTTTAGTCAACTGTCCGAAGACAGGTCAGAACATCACAAGTGATACCAAGAAGACACCATTTATGAGGCAACTAGGCTAGGAGATAATGGAGTAAGGTGGCCAGCTCCTTTTCCTCTCACCTGATGATGAAGCTTTAAAATTCCATATTCGGCCATGAAACAAAGTACCAAATTAGAAACACAATAATTATTCTCTACCTGAATTTCGTAAGGTATCATTACTTTTTGTAATAGTAGTGTTTAATTGTTAATTATGAAGAAATAAAATAATTGTGTAAGGAGAATCCTGTCACACACCAATTCTGTCTACAAAAATCGTACCCCGTTGTACCAATACGTGAATATTTTGGAAAGATGTAGTCAATAGCCTAATAGGGAGCTTATTCTGACAAAAATTGTGTCACTTGAAACATTGTGAAAATGTGTGTTACAAATGAAGAGTCCACTGCAAGAATGATGGATGTCACTTTCTTGTCGAAAAGGAACCAAGACTGTCAATGCATAGCTTAAGACATATAGAATGTGCATAGAGAGTTATATGATATTAACACTGATAGCCATTGTCCAGTAATGATCGGAAAATCACAGTTAAGCTTTGAGCGCTAAACATTTCAAACTTTCAATTGCTTCTCCTGCAAAATATATTCCAAATGACCTCCATCATTCTTGCAGTGGACTCTTCAAATTTTTCATCAATGAAGATTTGAATGGGATGAAATTTCGAGAAGGAAACACTACGGCCTTTAAAGATGTATTTCGCCAACCCCAAAGCTAGGCGCATTCCCAAACCCAAACCGGCTGATTTCTCTAAGGTTCGCTGCATAGCCAGGTTTCGAACAGGCAACCCCACTTGTCCTTACGTCAAATCCCCTCCCTACGTTCGAAATGGAGAACCCCCAACTGCGACCTTGCCCGCCACAATTGTCACTATGGATTTTACAATGAAAAATCCCAGACGTCACTGGGACTTGAATCCAGACCGCCTGTATGACAGGCTAAAGGTCTGACCACCCAGCCACCGCAGAGGGAACTAAGATTTGAAGCAGAGTGAATTGTGTTGGGATTGAATTGCTGCCTTCAATGACACTGTACAAAGGTATTGTGTTCCTTATTGTTTACAGTTATTGAAAACTCAATTTTCAAAGTTAAATTTTGTTGCCATTTTTTGATTGACACTGAAATTGACTGGACTAGGCTGGAGGTAGAGGGATGTCTAGGAATTGCATATCCAGTATTGTACGAGACGTCTTATCAGATAATTGGCCAATATCTGCAATTAATCCTGTAGCTTCAATAGTCAAGTTAATTATACCCAAAATTTGTATTCTAATTATCAATTAATATATTTCAGACTAGATTAGTGGTTAAATAACGCCGCCATTGGTTCGTACCGAGTTTTATTTGTTTTGTTTAGTGTTGTTCCTTCATCGGTAGGTTAGTAGTAGTTTCATTTTCCCTTTTTCTTAATTATTTTGCCAACAAAATGAAAATACATCTTCTAAAGAGCAAAGCCGTCAATTTTACAAGAAAAAGAAATAAAATAATCGCATCGTATACGGTAGGGGGTGAAATCATTCCGGAAGTTAACAAATGTAAATACCTTGGAATGACTTTTAGCAGCTATCTCAGCTGGGAGGAACACGTTACTGACACAGCAGGAAAGGCATGGAGGGCGTTACACTTTGTGATGAGGGTACTAAGAAAAAGTTCTGATAAATCCAAAGAGTTTGCATATAAATCACTAGTTCGTCCAGTAATGGAATATGGTGCTGCATGTTGGGAGCCTTACAGATTAGATCATATTAAGACACTGGAAAAGATTCAAAAACGGGCTCTCAAGCATTGTCGTAATAATTCAGCATTAAAATGGGACACACTCACGGACAAAATAACGCGAATTCGATTGTGCACAATGTACAAAATGTACAGAGGTGAGCTTGCCTGGAAAGAAATAAAAAATAGGTTGCAGCCGTCAAATTACTCTTCAAGGAACGACCACTCATATAAATTGAGGGAAAGAAGACAGAGGACGGACACTGGAAAGTTTTCTTTTCTCAATCGTATTATCGGGAACTGGAATGCTCTACCTGCAGACTTACTAAACGCTTTACCAATAACCAAAAATGTATTTAAAAATAGGCTTAAAGACTTTACTAATAGATGGTAATATATTATTCACACTATTTTGTGGTTTTACAAGTATAGTGAGTAAGCAGAGAAACAGTGAATCTCCAGTAGTTTATATTGGGTGTGCAGTGTGTTGTAGTGAAAGCGCAGTGAGCTTAAAAGTAAATTCTGGGAGTTACAGTGGCAGATAAATGAGATAAATTTATAGTGAAAGGGGCGAGTTATAGTGAATGTCCTAAATTGCTTGTAATGGGATCTAGGCTAGGTATTTGAGGTTAATATATTAAGTACAATTCTATGGAATAATAAGGGTTTAATTGATGTTTTGTTATTTGAAGTGTTGTATCAGTGAAGAAGTGTGTTTGTGTCAGTGAAGTTTTATAGTTTATAGTGGTAGTGCAAAGTATTTGAACAGTGAAATATTTTTGAAGTGTTAGTGAAATCAGGATAGTGTCAGTGAAATGTTTCATAGTTCCAGTGCAGTGAGTGAATTGATAGCGAAATGAGTGTAGTGCTGAAAGGTACTTATGCAAGTATGAACATATATCATATATACTCTGAGGGTGGGTGTCGTTATTGAGGCCCCACGTTGGGCGCCATTTGAGGGTGGATGTCGTTATTGAGGCCCCACGTTGGACGCCATTTGCGGGTGAGTGTGGTTATTGTGACCACACGTTGGGCGCCATTTGAGGGTGGGTGCGTCTCGGTGTTGCGTGAGATTCACTCAGGGTAGCCGAGGTACTGTTGTGGTATAGGATGATGTCGGGAATAATACCAAGCCGGCTACTTATATAAAAGGCAGTGTAAACTCCAAAACTATAAGTTTATTGTCGTATTCACTTAGTAAACCCTAGAGTATGTATTTCCGGCTGACTTATAATTCAATCGTTGGTCGCACCTCTGTATCGACTCTATGGCAACTCTGAATAAGCTCTATCCGATACTATAAATTCAATACTCTGCCCAGTACACTATGATCGAAGCTCCTAAACGTTGACGAGTGGCCTCGCCGATGACAAAGTTCAATCTATCGAGTCTTCGCCTGAAGAAAGACTATTAAGTTGGGCCGCCGACACGGAAAAAAAAAAGATGTTGCGCCGTCTACACGAAGAAAAGTAGTTATCCTGTCGACACGAAACAAAGTAGTTATTCTGCCCTGTATGTAGGGCCGCCGACACGATGAGATCTTGTGATTGTGCCCTGTATGTAGGGCCGCCGACACGATGTGAAGTTGTTTTGATCTCCGCTACCCGTCACCCTTATTTATAAAAACCTATCCTACGCTAAAACTAACTATCCTATTGGTTAAAAACTACGTCACTTAACCGGACTAAAATCTATTCCCTATTGGTCCAAAGTGACCTCATAAGCTGGACCAAGATCTCTTCTTATTGGGCGCGAAATATGTCATCTCTAAATTTAGACTTTGGATTTCCCATAACATCAAATTAGTTTGTATATCTCACAAGAATACCCGTTCTTTGGAAAACCCAAGCTTGGCAGTATCTTTCCCACGGGTCCAGTCCGACTTTAGGATTTTATGCTTCATCGAGTCTCTATACGAAACCCCGCTCAAGGTGGCCCTAAATCTGTCCGATGCTGACAGGTGACGAAAAGATGCGAAACATTTGTGTGGGAACTAATTCTAACGAAGTCGCCAGAACATCCCCGCGAATACATGTAATAGAAATATGGAGATATCACTTCGCTAATAAATCGGTCTCTCCCTCTCCTAATTACTGCTTCAACTCGTGGGTTTAAGTTCGATTATGGTTAAGATATAAATTAGATTTACTTCAATTAATTGTGTTATATTAAGTGATTGTGCTTCATTTAATTTAGGATGTTCCTTGTTAATAACATTATGTATTGCTATTATTATTTTATTATGAATATTATGAATTATAATTTATTATTAATGTAATTATTGCGTTTAATTAGTTACCACTGCCACCGGGTATTTATCCATTTGTAGTGTGAATAAATAAATACATACATTATTCTACAAAATTCCATTAATTCATATAGGCCCACACTGTTATTACCTTTATTATAACAGTACAATATCTACTATGTACAGGGACATCATTTTACTTTTATTTCAAATTTTATTGTACCAGAGTTTTTGAATGTACTTCACTCCCACCCCTTCTACTAATGAAGTTCAACCTTCCTCCACACAGATCCAAGACCGCATATACAGTCATAGTAGCCTTACAGTCATAGTAAATAATACGGTCAAAAAATATGTTCGCGTTCTCCAGTGATGAAAGAGCTTTCAATATTGCATCATTTTCAATTTGCCTTCGTCGCATCCCGGTTTTCCCCACCTGCTTCTATTCGCCTCTCTGTAAATGCTAGTGGCTGGGCTGTCTTTAGCTCTTTTCTGAGAATATTAATTTCTGTTAGGAATTGGACGTCTAAGTAATATTATACCCATAAAATTGTTTAAAATAACTTAAATAAAAGGGCCTCGTTAAGTAATTAACTGTCACGTGATTTCCTCCCTTTCTACGACGCTGCGACGTAACCACTTGGACGGAGAGTAGATAGCATGTCTGAGTAATTTTATCTTTTCGAATCAGGCAGAAGTGAAGATTGAATTTACAGTACGTAAGGTCTCTTTTATAGAGTAGGTACAGAATTATTTGAACATGACTTACTGATACGAAGTACGAACCTGGTAATTGGAATTACGTACAATAGGTAGTCTATAGTGCGATAATATGCACAAAAGAACTGAAGCCTGTATCGAAATGAACGGCCACCATTTTCAAAAATGTGTTTAAATATCCATATAATGATTATTTTTCAATTTAACTTAATTCTCTATATTGTACGCTAATGTGCTGTAGACAGTATAATATACACTGCATAATGAATACGTCCGCATGGAAAGCTCAGTTCTTGAGTAAAAAAACTCATTGTTAATACTGTACTGTATTTCGATAAAACAGAAACCTAATGAAAATTATCAAACTCAAAATCGCGATATTTCCTAGTTTACGTAAATGGATGAACTACTTTTCTTCCCTCCTATACCTAGTAGAGTGATTTGTTTGTATCTTACATCAGTATCATCGACCTCCAGTCGTGGAACGGGGTAGAAAACGGTGATTCCGGTTCTTGTTCGTTCATTCAAAGGTATAGCCAGGTTAATATTAGAAATGTTATTAAAAATAAAATGATGTCCCTGTATTTTATTCCGTACACCTTGCAGTTCAATCTACAGTGGAAATCGTATATTGCATTCACCACCATTCTCTGTTACAGTTGTTTATGTTTTCTCATCTCCTGCACCAAATTTTTTTCATTTCCTGTTCTCAGCTATCGGTGCGTTTTATCAATGTTTTATGTGGTGGGCTCTCGTCAGATCTCTTATTTCATGCGCTGTTCCTATGTAGTTTCCAACCATAAGAACAAATTACTGTGATGCGAATTAAATCCCAAGGATCATGATCCACTTTGCTGTAGTGACGTTGATGGAGAAGATCCATTATAAACTAAATTCCGTATGTTCAGTTGAATTGATAACAAAGCTGACTGGGCGGCTGTAGTTGGCTATGTGTACTAACTCTATTTCAGTATTAGCCTTTACACGAACCAATGCGTAAACACACAGGAACATTACTTTAATTTTACCAACATTTCTAATATTAACCTGGCTATACATTTGGATTAATTGTTGAGAACAGGAAACACCGTTTGCTATCCCCTTCCACGACTGGAGTTCGATCATACTGGCATAAAATACAAACAAATCACTTTACTAGGTATAGGAGGGAAGAAAAGTAGTTCATCCATTTACATAAACTAGAAAATATTGCGATTTTGAGTTTGATCATTTTCATTTCATATACATTATTTTAATGTACCGAAGTACATATGATGTTTCCATGCAGATATTCTACGTCATCATGCGATGAAAGAGTAATGGAACGGAGAAAAATTCTCTCCAGCGCCGGGATTTGAACCCGGGTTTTCAGCTCTACGTGCTGATGCTTTATCCACTAAGCCACGCAGGATACCCACCCCGGCGCCCGACAGAATCGTCTCAGATTAAGTTCCAACTCTTGAGTTCCCTCTGGTGGCCGCCCTCTGCACTACGTCATAGATGTCTATGAACGTAGGACTAAAGTCCACATGATATGCGTAAATCACTTCGTGATTTAAGACTGTGCTTATTCTGTCGGATCCCGGCCAACTAGTCACTCATAACGAGTGCACCTCAGCACACGCTGTAGTTCCTGAGAGGAATCAATCCTGAGATCACTAAAAAAAGATCGCAATAATCGAAGTGAGGTAGAATGAGTGTCTGTACCAGTGTCTATTTTAATTTAGATGGATAATGATACAATATTTTTTAGTAAATGGAGAATAGAGAAAGCCTTCTTACATGTATATTAAAATATGTGTACCCCAACTGAGATTAGATTCGATATGAACTCCGAGGTTTTTTACGGTACAGCTAAACGGGATGATTGTTTTACTTAGTTTCACAGGTAGTATATTCAGGCCGTTGACATCTGGAATTAATCTATGGTTCGTGAACAGAATAGCCTGTGATTTACTTGCGTTTAGGTTAAGTCCAAATTGTTGAGACCAGGAAGAGATGCTGTCAAGATCTTCATTAAGAATATTAATGCTGTCATTTAGTGCTTCAGGATGGGGTTAAATATACAATTGAACATCGTCTGCATATATTATGGTCTTTTCCAAGTGCGCCTACATCGCTTCAATCTTGGTGAATCAAAAGGATTTTATAAAGAATTTCAGTTGTGTGAATACGTCTTTGAGAGAGCATAGAATTGAACATTTAATTTTTTTGCATATCATAGAAAAAAATCTCGAAATATTTACCTATACATTAATAAATTATATTTATACCGTATATTACTACAGTACTCTCACAGCCTCTTGCAATAATGCGGAGTGATTTGGACCATAACTACTAGAACAATTGTTTTCCACGATAACAGGCAAAGCTGTACAGATCCTGCTATGTGATGTATTAGAGGACGCTTTGTACGTGGAAGATAACAGAACTCTCTGCTGATGAGGGCACACCGGTTTTAAACAATGGTATGTACTGTCTCTTATTAAAATTATGACAAGCACCCACACGCTTGTGTTACTGACGTCTCATTTTGCTCCATATTGTGTAATCCAACTTCGGACTAATCTTCAACTCTGTTGAATAGAAGCTTCACACTGAAAGTGGAACATCAGCGAGTGCCTACGTCGTAATGTCTTCAGCATCAATCTTCTACCAAGATTTGTTCTTATTTCTTCATTTACTGAGCTTCATAAATTACGTAGACAATCTCATAACACCGTGTAATAATGACGCAGTATCCGTGCCTAAAAAAGAATGGGAAAATGTACCTGCAAAATTTGGTACTGGAAACTACTTATTGTAGTTCACATTCCGCGTTCAAGAATTTAGTGTTACACACATAAAACTTATATCAGTGATGTCAAAGCAAGCGCATTTTTCTGACCTTGACGTCGTGCGCGGGCATCAAGCGCTAAGTATGGAACAAGAGGGCTAAAATAGATTTCTAGCCCTCTTGGTATGGAAAGAGAAAGGATTATATATATATGAATAACCAGCCTGTTGGATTAAAGAAAACAGTGGTGTGCAAACTTCAAACGGAACGTGAAATTTTATGTCGTTATTTTTATATGGCTTCTTTCTGTTTGACATTATCTAGCCTATATTATCTGTAAAAAAAAAGGTACTAACACTAATTTCTTAATATTGCAGTTGTGTTTTAAGCTTTAATAATATAATAAAGAATTAAGAAGGAATATTCACATGAATTCCATAGTGGTACAACCATAACGAATAGAAAGAAGTAGTGGTCGCACTCTGTTAATTCAAACGGCCGATACCACGCGGCGCTAGTGCAGAGTTCGCTCAGTCTGTTCCGTGTGTAAATACGTAAATACATTTAACGTAAGTTGCACTGTTTACCTTTCGCTCCATATACGTACGTAACTGGCATTGTACTTACAACATTAAGACTATTTGAAAGAAAAACACATTCATATACATCACACTGTAAAACAAATAATAGTTTAATATGTAAAACTTAACTTAAGGCTGCTTGTAGGCATGCAATATGTACTCACCAACAGTTACTTGTCCGACACTTTGGAGAATTTACGAGATGATTTGGCGGCTCTCGGAGCTTGGAGTTCTCGTCGGATTTGTTTCGTCCGGAAGAAGAACCGACATTTCATATAGTGAAAAATTAGTTTCGGTATGATATCCATGGCATGATCCAAGCAGCATCCTGTTCCCGGTGGCTGAATTACAATTGAGATAATACTGTCTATGCACTCGTGAAATATGTCGTCCCACATTCCATCGCTCAATTTTTCTTTTATTGTCTGTTCTGTTTGCATAAGAAAATGAAACACGCACGCCCTAAAACCCGGAACAAAACACGAAGGCATTGCTTCAAATATAACACGACAAAAACATAATAATCTCGTCCTTTAATAAATAAATTGTGAGAGCTACTCACTTGTCACTCGTGTACGAATAATTGCAGATTAGTGTATTGGCACTTAAAGTATTTAACGCACTTAATTACACTAAAAAAGCAAACGAAATGAACGAACACTCTACTGCTTCTTTTATGGATATTCGCTTCCAACTGAGCAATACCGATCGCAGCGCCACTAATTCTCTTGGTCACCGTCGACAATGCTGAACAGATAGGAGTGCGCACACTTCTTCTTTCTATTCGTTATGGTACAACTATACTGCACTAAGTGAATGAAACACATCATTCATAAAGAAAGTGGTATCACATAGAAAGAGATTGAGTACGACATGGTAAGTTGGAATTGATATTGATGGTATCTTTAGCCTTATAAAAGTAATCATATAGTAGTATAAAGTAAAGTTACCTAGATACTGTATATCCTATGTTTTAACTGTAACTAATATTATATAACAAAACACTTACCGCATTATGCTTTTAATGTGATATTGGTGCGCAACTTCCTATCATCAGAATATTACATTATTTTCTCGAAATCTGCTGAAGCTATAGAGCTGACGTTTTTGCAACACATGGGCACATATCTTCTGCTTATGATGTAACAGTAGTTGCTTTGTTAATTCATTTGCTTACATACGTTTTCAATGCGAATATTTTCAAAATTTTCAATACACTATGTTGAATATTACGTATTTACGATATATTAGATTTACGAAAACATTGAACTTTATAAATAACAAAGACAATCTCATAACACGGTGTAATAATGACGCAGTTTCTCCGTCTAAAAAAGAATGGGGAAATGTACCTGCATAATTTGGTACTGGAAACTACTTACTGTAGTTCACATTCCGCGTTCAAGAATTTAGTGTTACACACGTAAACCGTATGTAGTATAAATGACTACAGCTGTGCACACAGCAACATTCAGCCTGCCTGACCTGCTTGGACTGGTGAACAGGCAAGAGCGTATTTAACCCAACAGTAGAAGCAAAGTTTATATGTTGTGTTGTGAGTCGGGTTCCACGTGAGCTTGCTCCTAGGATGGCAGGCGCATATCGTGAGTCTTCTGTTTTGTTTTACGTGTAAGCTTTCACGGTCAGTACTGGATTCAATAAATATAAAAGTTATGTCTAAGATAACTATTAACTTTTTATTTTATTGTTAATTTCAAAGTTTATTTCTCGTAAAACTTCAATTATTGAAACAGGTCTAAATAAATGCTGTTTTTAAGGAGAAAAAATGTATCCAATAGGGCCTGTCTTAACTTTAAGAATCCTTCCCCTTCCACATTAGAAAATGGTCTCAAGTCTTTCGCGTACTTTCCACACATATTTCCACTAAAAAAATCTTTATAAGTTTTCAAAATATTTTACCCATCTTGAAAATTTCTTCCCACTTTACATAATATATGACGTAACATGCCTGAGGTACCTGTTTTCACTTTTAAAATCTTTCCACACGTATTGAATTTCGCAGCATCCTCTGGTTTTAGTGTTTCTTTTTCATTTACACAAGAGAATTTTTTCCAGGCTTCAGATCCATTTCTATTTCCATTAACCAAAACATAGTCTCCGCACTTGAATTTTTCTTGCACTTGTTGAGAATCCATAGCGTACAGTTAAACTACACACAGGCTTCATAACAACCCACTGGGCTCGTTCGGTATGAGAAGGAGTGGGTACTGCCAGGCAAGCTTGCGCTCGGTCTCTTGTTTACATGGTCAAGAGCGGAATGCCAGACGTATTCTGAATGACATGGGGTAGGCAGGCTTGAAAGGAAAAACGCACAGCTCTGGTTGTGACACGTGAATAACATGAAATTTCTGAACACATAATTTCTGAATATGTGAGCCTACAAGTAAAATAATTTACACTGCACGACGCATTATTTTGTTTATTATACTATATGTTAAGGACGTTCGTAAATGTAGAAAATAACATAGGGTATCACGCTTAAATTGTAAGTTACACAATTTAAGAAGATGTATTATGTATTTTTGTGTGCAAATTTTCGCACAATGTTTCGTGTAGGCCTAATGCAATCGATTAAGGGAAGATATTGTTTGAAATTAATTGACATATTGTATTTTAATCATTTGCAATTATGTTCTAATCGTATTACTTACTTGTCCACAAATGATTATTAGCGCTATGAAAATTAACGACCGTTCACCGCCCGTTCGTTTTCCTTCTGTCCGAGAAAGCGTTCCGGATCTTCTCACTAAAGCCTTAGTTTTTCTGAACCGATGCATGCGAGTTGCGAGATTCGTCTCGCACAAATCCGGACTACACAAAAGATAGTGAGTGGTTTCTATAACTGCGACGTGCGAGGTCTGCTTTAAGCCTTCGTTTTTCTGAACCGACGCATGCGAGTTGCGATATTCGTCTCGCACAAATCAGGACTACACGAAAGATAGTGGGTGGTTTCTATAACTGCGACCTGCGAGGTCTGCTTTAAGCCGTCGTTTTTCTGAACCGACGCATGCGATTTGCGAGATTCGTCTCGCACAAATCCGGACTACACGAAAGATAATGAGTGGTTTCTGTAACTGCGACGTGCGAGGTCTGCTTTAAGCATTCGTTTTTCTGAACCGACGCATGCGAGTTGCGAGATTTGTCTCGCACAAATCCGGACTACACGAAAGATAGTGAGTGGTTTCTATAACTGCGACGTGCGAGGTCTGCTTTAAGCCTTCGTTTTTCTGAACCGACGCATGCGAGTTGCGAGATTCGTCTCGCACAAATCCGGACTACACGAAAGATAGTGAGTGGTTTCTATAACTGCGACGTGCGAGGTCTGCTTTAAGCCTTCGTTTTTCTGAACCGACGCATGCGAGTTGCGAGATTCGTCTCGCACAAATCCGGACTACACGAAAGATAGTGAGTGGTTTCTATAACTGCGACGTGCAAGGTCTGCTTTAAGCCTTCGTTTTTCTGAACCGACGCATGCGATTTGCTAGATTCGTCTCGCACAAATCCGGACTACACGAAAGATAGTGAGTGGTTTCTGTAACTGCGACGTGCGAGGTCTGCTTTAAGCCTTCGTTTTTCTGAACCGACGCATGCGAGTTGCGATATTTGTCTCGCACAAATCCGGACTACACGAAAGGTAGTGAGTGGTTTCTATAACTGCGACGTGCGAGGTCTGCTTTAAGCCTTCGTTTTTCTGAACCGACGCATGCGAGTTGCGAGATTCGTCTCGCACAAATCCGGACTACACGAAAGTTAGTGAGTGGTTTCTATAACTGCGAGGTATGCAGACCTCGCACTTCGCAGTTATAGAAACCACTCACTATCTTACGTGTAGTCCGGATTTGTGCGAGACGAATCTCGCAACTCGCATGCGTCGCTTCAGAAAAAACAAGGGCCGTATTCATAGACATTTTTAACGCGGGTTTCCGGTGGATGATCAGAGTTTTTCGTATTCATAAACCAGTGTTAGCGATAGGATATGATTTGAATTCTGTACAAGTAGCCAGTGGATAGCCAGGGCTAGCTTAGTACGCTCGTAGCGCGTGCTGCGAAATGTCTATGATTAGCACCCCAAGGCTTTAAGGAGCGCTTATAATAGGCTACCAATTTAAGATTATGTGCAGCACACGTTTTCTGTTATTAAATGTTAAGAAGTGCGTATAACACAAATTTAGAATTATGTACAGAACACTTTTTCCTTTATAAACTTCACGCTATAATGAAACAAGAACCTAAGATACATACCTAATGCATTTGTTGTTTTCCTAACAGTTCAATTTTGCGTACTCTATATAATAAACGCAAACAATGCTGTACGTGTTTTAACAGTGTGAAATCTTAGCCTCAACTGTATCACCCCTACTTGTCTCTTAAATTTATCAGCGGGGATGTTCGGCAAGAAAGCGGAAAGCTATTCCACAAATTTAGCTATTATGTCGTTATTTTAAAATTAAATATATGGTAATTTTAGAGGGATAACACAATTTTTGCACATGAAATCGTTCTAGTTCTCAATGAAATTATGTTCTATGACTTAACGGAAACTAATTAATTCCCAGTTCTCAAGAAAACTACTTATAAATACTTGATAGAACAGCCCCCATATGTTCAATGCTATTTTCTTAACGTGGAATCCTCTATAGTACTCTGTTGTATTGTACATCTGAAGATCAATTGCAAAGCAATGTGAAATAACAAAACAATTGAAGAGGAATTCACTTGATGTAGTTCCTGGCACATAACTATGTAGCGCCTTTTAGGGTTGTCTACATTCATAGCCTCAACGATCACATTTGTCACATGCAGTCCTCTGGAATCCGCTATATCTATTGAAATCCATATAGGCCTATTATTAGATCGTTAATGACTTGTCTGATATCATGAATAAATTTATCGTAAAATTTCCGTATGTAATATTTTCACAAAGTTGAGCAATCTGGGATTGACCTTTGTGTATATTTACTAAAAATTCTCGAAATTTCCAGTTCAACAGATTCTTTTAAGGGATATTCGAAGACGTAAATGCTCCATAAATATCTGAATAAAACTGTTAGTGTGATGTTCGGTCCCTGACTCTATTTTGTTGCACTCTTTCAAGGATGCTGTTATGTTTTTCCGAGTTTACATGTTGTGTAACACTATACTGTGTATTAGTTTGCATGAAATTGAAGTTTCGTATAGTTTACACATAACAGTATCCGGACTAATAGACACCAGATGCTCGCTATACCCTTATTACATCGAAATAACATTAACCACTTTGCTGTAGATACTGCCTGTTTGTTTTCGTATTTTGAAACACACTTTGTAACGGAATCGTACTCTAATCTTGTTTGTACTGAAGACTTGTCGTGCTTGTACTAATTTCGATGGTTTGCTTCCTCCGTCTGTAAACACTGGTAAGTAACAGTTAACAGTGTGTCTCGGGAATATAACTATATGGTGAACAGGAATGGAAGCAAGAACCGCACGGGGCGTATTTTCAGTTTGCTGGAATGATTGTCGCAGCCTTAGTCATAATACCGGTAAGTTGTTACATGCCGCGCATTGTAAATGGAATCAGACAATTCTCCAAAATATACAGGATGTATCAAAAGGTCAGGTCAATCTTTAAGGAGGTGATACAGGACCTTATTTTCAACAAAATATCCTAATACACTTTTTCAATATTCATCCCCGTTTCCGAGTTACACGAATATCACGTACCGTATCTATCCCCATTTGATTCCACACCTAATGGACCTGTCTGCATGAGAGAAGGTAGGCTAATTGTCAGTTGTCTAGACCAGATGCTCAAAATGTCCTCCTTTCGCACGAACACACGCTTCAGCACGCCGTCTGACCTCTGGCTGCACATTATCCAATCCGTGCTGGTGTATCTCCATTGCAGACGTGTTAATATTAATTGCAACGAGCTCTCCCCTGCTTACTATCTCCGTTTGGTACACCTACTCCTTCATGTAGCTCCAGAGAAAGAAGTACAATGGTGTTAGGTCTGTAACTCGTTCCACCTCATTGCAGCGTAGGTTCCGTGTAAATGTTTGGGCAGGCATTCTGGGTGATACAGTGATTGATCCATTTATCATTGAGGACAGAATGAGAGGTAAAGATTGCCTGAATTTCGTAGGAGGTGTGGTTACGCCGATGTTGGATGATATGCCTTTACAGTCACGACGACATCTATGGTATCAACTACACGGAGCTCCAGCACATTTCAGACTTCCAGTACGCCAATGGTTAGATCACCATTTTCCAGATAAATGGATTGGAAGGTGTGGTCCCGTTACCTGGCCAGCTCGGTCCCCAGACCTAACACCATTGAACTTCTTTGTCTGGGGTTGCATAAAGCAGAAATTGTACCAAACGGAGATAGCAAGCAGGGAAGAGCTCGTTGCAAAGATGAGAGGTCAGAGGGCGTGCTGAAGCGTGTGTTCGTGCGAGAGGGGGACATTTTGAGCATCTGCTCTAGGCAACTGACAATTAGACTACCTCCTCTCAAGCAGACAGATTCATTAGGTGTGGAATCAAATGGGGATAGATACGGTACGTGAAATTCGTGTAACTCGGAAACGGGGATGAATTTTGGAAAGGTGCATCAGGATTTTTTATTGTAAATAAAATAAGGTCCTGAATCACCTCCTTAAGGATTGATCTTTTGATTCACCCTCTATGTTTACCAAGGAGTGAGACGAGCTTGTCCGCTATCACTAGGTTTATTGAACATATAGGCCTACTGTATAATGGAGAAAGCTATAAAAATGGCACATGGATTTTAGTTATCGGTTTAGAATAGGGCAGACATTTTAAATGACATAAAATTTTATATAATGATAACCAAGTAATATTTGCGAATATTTAATATGAACTGCTACAGAAAACCTATGAATTGACTAAAATTTAAACCTAAACATATCAAGAACTAATGATAATCCATGTTGAATCTTTCGTACACTACTTTTAACACTTGAATATAAATAATTGATTAAATGGCGATCTTACTCGTGTTAATTATGTACATGCTTACATAATTAACACGAGTAAGATCGCCATTTAATCAATTAAGAAATAATGCTTAGAGAAGAACGTAGAAGGGAAATATTCCTGAACTGCAATAGAAAACCTAT
The DNA here is from genome assembly GCF_040183065.1 of Periplaneta americana. Classification (NCBI taxonomy): domain Eukaryota; kingdom Metazoa; phylum Arthropoda; class Insecta; order Blattodea; family Blattidae; genus Periplaneta; species Periplaneta americana. Next base: position 118,875,486 of record NC_091130.1, read on the forward strand.
GAATTATATAACATTTAAACCTAAACATATCAGGAAATAATGCTTAGAGAAGAACGTAGAAGGGAAATTCGTGAACTGCAATAGAAAACCTATGAATTATATAACATTTAAACCTAAACATATCAGGAAATAATGCTTAGAGAAGAACGTAAAGGGAAATATTCGTGAACTGCAATAGAAAACCTATGAATTATATAACATTTAAACCTAAACATATCAGGAAATAATGCTTAGAGAAGAACGTAGGAGGGAAATATTCCTGAAGTGCAATAGAAAACCTATGAATTATATAACATTTAAACCTAAACATATCAGGAAATAATGCTTAGAGAAGAACGTAGAAGGGAAATATTCCTGAACTGCAATAGAAAACCTATGAATTATATAACATTTAAACCTAAACATATCAGGAGATAATGCTTAAAGAAGAACGTAGAAGGGAAATATTCCTGAACTGCAACAGAAAACCTATGAATTATATAACATTTAAACCTAAACATATCAGGAAATAATGCTTAGAGAAGAACGTAGAAGGGAAATATTCCTGAACTGCAGTAGAAAACCTATGAATTATATAACATTTAAACCTAAACATATCAGGAAATAATGCTTAGAGAAGAACGTAGAAGGGAAATATTCCTGAACTGCAACAGAAAACCTATGAATTATATAACATTTAAACCTAAACATATCAGGAAATAATGCTTAGAGAAGAACGTAGAAGGGAAATATTCCTGAACTGCAACAGAAAACCTATGAATTATATAACATTTAAACCTAAACATATCAGGAAATAATGCTTAGAGAAGAACGTAGAAGGGAAATATTCCTGAAGTGCAATAGAAAACCTATGAATTATATAACATTTAAACCTAAACATATCAGGAAATAATGCTTAGAGAAGAACATAGAAGGGAAATATTCCTGAACTGCAGTAGAAAACCTATGAATTATATAACATTTAAACCTAAACATATCAGGAAATAATGCTTAGAGAAGAACGTAGAAGGGAAATATTCCGGAACTGCAACAGAAAACCTATGAATTATATAACATTTAAACCTAAACATATCAGGAAATAATGCTTAGAGAAGAACATAGAAGGGAAATATTCCTGAACTGCAGTAGAAAACCTATGAATTATATAACATTTAAACCTAAACATATCAGGAAATAATGCTTAGAGAAGAACATAGAAGGGAAATATTCCTGAACTGCAGTAGAAAACCTATGAATTATATAACATTTAAACCTAAACATATCAGGAAATAATGCTTAGAGAAGAACGTAGAAGGGAAATATTCCTGAACTGCAATAGAAAACCTATGAATTATATAACATTTAAACCTAAACATATCAGGAAATAATGCTTAGAGAAGAACATAGAAGGGAAATATTCCTGAACTGCAATAGAAAACCTATGAATTATATAACATTTAAACCTAAACATATCGGGAAATAATGCTTAGAGAAGAACGTAGAAGGGAAATATTCCTGAACTGCAACAAAAAACCTATGAATTATATAACATTTGAACCTAAACATATCAGGAAATAATGCTTAGAGAAGAACATAGAAGGGAAATATTCCTGAACTGCAATAGAAAACCTATGAATTATATAACATTTGAACCTAAACATATCAGGAAATAATGCTTAGAGAAGAACGTAGAAGGGAAATATTCCTGAACTGCAACAGAAAACCTATGAATTATATAACATTTTAACCTAAACATATCAGGAAATAATGCTTAGAGAAGAACGTAGAAGGGAAATATTCCTGAACTGCAATAGAAAACCTATGAATTATATAACATTTAAACCTAAACATATCAGGAAATAATGCTTAGAGAAGAACATAGAAGGGAAATATTCCTGAACTTCAATAGAAAACCTATGAATTATATAACATTTAAACCTAAACATATCAGGAAATAATGCTTAGAGAAGAACGTAGAAGGGAAATATTCCTGAACTGCAACAGAAAACCTATGAATTATATAACATTTGAACCTAAACATATCAGGAAATAATGCTTAGAGAAGAACATAGAAGGGAAATATTCCTGAACTGCAATAGAAAACCTATGAATTATATAACATTTGAACCTAAACATATCAGGAAATAATGCTTAGAGAAGAACGTAGAAGGGAAATATTCCTGAACTGCAACAGAAAACCTATGAATTATATAACATTTAAACCTAAACATATCAGGAAATAATGCTTAGAGAAGAACGTAGAAGGGACATATCCCTGAAGTGCAATAGAAACCCTATGAATTGAATAAAATTTAAACCTAAACATATCAAGAAATAATGCTTAGAGAATAACGTGGAAGGGAAATATCCCTGTTAGACAAAAATGTGTATTTATTAACGATTCTATTATTCAACAAGTCAATACGTTTTGTTATTTAGGCTGTACAATATTATTCGGTTGAGAATCTTTTGTCTGCTCTCAAAAAACCTGAAAGTTATAATTTATAAAACAGTTGGATCTTATAATAATATATTTCCTGGTCTCTAGGACTTATCAAGCTACTCGTCTGCGAAATTGAGCCTAGTTCCATCAGGAGCTGAAGCAGAATGACCCACCTGTCAGCATCTGATTCACTGACCACTTGTTGTATTGGACAATCATGGCACATATAGGGTGCACAATCTGCCAAAGTATGCCTAAGTGTATGGACCCAGCCCTCGTAAAGGAAACCAAGTCAAGCCAACATTTCTCTCTACACCAGCCATGTTAATTAGTTCTCGCTGTAGGCATTTGATCGCTATAGCAGTCCTTATTCATAGGTACACAGATCACTTCCCCTGTCGGCTGTAAAGTGGGGTAGCAAGGGTCATGTATGTATATCTGGGGCCAGTACACATTTACTTATGGCAACGAACATGACAGACAACGGTAGTAAATGTACGCGCTACAGCGAGTTCTTGTTTGACCATCAAATCACGTACATATTGGAATTAATAACATTGCGTCTAATGGCAGTATTGAAGCCAACATTGACATTATAGTCGCCAGGAAACAACGCTTTAGTGATGGAATACAATCTTAAATTTGTTTGATAACATTATTTATAACAGAAACCTCTTAGCGTAAAAAATAACACCAAATAGTGCACTACAAATTAATGTATTTAATTTTTGCCCTAAATTAACATGTTGTTTTAAGAAGTAGTACTTCATACGCGTCAGTGCTTTAATTTACAATAAGTTCTGTAATGACTCAGAAAAGTCAGTCTATTATTATTATTATTATTATTATTATTATTATTATTATTATTATTATTATTATTATATCATCGTCAAGGTTTAAGCCTCTAAAGGCTAGTTCCGGTCTCATGCATTAAACATTTGTTGAGTCCATCTTTTCTTTGGTCTGCCAATGTTTATTTTGCCTGTTGGTCTGTAATCTAATAGCGGTTTTGGAATGCGGTATTCTTCCATTCTTTCCACATGTTCCCTCCACTTGGTTCTATATTGATCTATCTTCTCTATTAGTTTAAGGATGCCTAATTCCTTTCTGATGTCATCATTTCTCCTTTTGTCTAACAAAGTATAGCAAGCTATACTCCTTACGAATCTAATTTCTGCGGCCTCTATTTTTCTCTCTTCACTTTTTCTTAATGTCAAACATTCCGAGCCATATAGCAGCATGGGCACTGCCATTACTTTATAAAATTTTAATTTCGTTTCTTTCCTAGTTTGTTTGAGGTTTCTTTTATTGTTCCAGATATATAATTAAATTTATTAAATCTTTTTATTACATCACTTTTAACGTATGATACACTGCAGCCTAAATAATTAAAATTGTTTACTTGTTCTATCATTTTTCCTTCTGAAATGATTTTAGCCCTCATTATATTGGGCCCTTGAAATGCTAGAACTTTTGTTTTGGCTGTGGAGATGTTTAATGCATACTTTTTACTTAGAGTATTTAATTGGTATATGGCGTTTTGTAAATTATCCTCTGAGCTACAGATTAGAACTTGGTCATCTGCAAATAAAATTGTGTCTAAAACGTATTCTTAATTTAAAATGAGCCTCTAGATGTATCTGCCATTCTTCTATGACATTGTCAATATATATATATATATATATATATATATATATATATATATATATATTAAAAAGTAGTGGTGAGGGGTGACAACCCTGTCTCACTCCTTTGTTAATTGTTGCTATTTTATCCTCATTCTTTTTTCCTGTTTCTATCATTATTTTGTTGTCTACGTATAAACTTCTTATTATTTTTTTTAAATGTCTCGGTATACCTTTTTATTCTAAAATACGCCATAATTTATTTCTATTAACCTTGCCAAAGGCTTTTTCATAGTCTATGAATGCCATATATGTTGGTATATTATTATTATTATTATTATTATTATTATTATTATTATTATTATTATCAGTTTTAATTTAACTTTTATAGTTGAGAAGGAAATATGTGATTTATTCTATAATTATTGTTCAGAACATAATCTGTTCATGTTGTTAGTACAGGTCTATGGCTACCAAAGTTCTTTCACAAAGAATATGATAAAATGGGTGTGTACCGACTGCGCGCGAAAAGGTTTACCTGCGCGAGAGCAGATTCAGCATTACCTCACCAAACAGATCGACTGCGCGAGATGAGGTATGCTGTAAACAGATAGACTGCGCGCGAGTGTTTTATTTGCGACTTGGTAATGTTTGCACAAAACTGTTGGTAGCACTGTTATCATCATTCAGTTTTTGTGAGAGTAACAACATTTTTTGTTCACGGTACCTTCGACTACTGCTGTAAATTTTTTTGTCAGTTATTTACAATTCATGTTTCAAACAATGGTCAGTACATCCCCTTAATATTTTGTTTTTTGCCAAACAAAACAGCAGTCACGTACGAAAAAGTACTAACTCAAATCGTGAATGCTTGTGATGATATGAATATTAAGTTTCAACCGTCAATCATTGTGTCAGATTTCGACATAGATATACACAAAGCAGTTAGTGTGGTGTGACCATTTTCATCAATATTAGGTTGTATATTTCATTTGACGCAGCCTGGTGGAGGAAAATTCAGGCGTTAGGGCTATCTTCCGATTATAAAGGAAATAACACTGATATATGTAAATGGTTACACTGGGTGTTTGGTTTGACTTTTCTCTCTCCCGACGAAGTTGGGGATGTTTTTGTTGAAGATTTAATAAGCATTAAACCCGACAGTGAACATGTTACATGTTTTGTTGATTATTTGACAACGAACTTCATAGATTCAGAATGTGGGTTTCCACCCCAAATTTGGGCTTTTAATACTGTAAGTTCTGAAAGAAAAACCAATGCTTGTAAGGCATTCCACAGGGCTTTCGGCCTTAATTTTCACAGTGCACATCCACATATATATCATTTTGTTGACGCTATCGTTCAAACTCAGACAACCACGTACATTAAAATGAATTATACAGATTGGCCTCACGATCTAACAATAAACGTGAAAAACATGTGCAGTGAATAGAGGAACTGATTTTAAAGTACAGAAATGGAACTATGACACGTTTGAATTTTTTAAAAAGCGTTTCTTATTGTTATCGTAAGGAATGAAAATAGTTTCCGTGTCTTTTTAATTACCTTGACGAGTATGAGTACTTTATCATTCTTGATGAGTGCCCCATTATGGGCATGAGAATATGACAAAGCATTTTTAACCACACCTATGACTGGTGTAGCTTAGCAGTCATAGAGAGTCCTAAGTCTCTGAAAATTGGAAGGAAAATGCTGTAGTGCCAACTTAACTTGTGTTTTCCTCAGCGCGCAATTGACTTGACTCAAAAATTAACCACCGCGCGCAGTTTACCTATTTCGAAAAGTGACCCCGCGCGCAGTTGACCAGTGCAAAGCAGGTAAAATTTTGGGTTTGCAAGCAGTCGGGATCCCCCGGGTAAAATATTTTATCGAAGATCTTTGATAAATGGTAAGATTTGGAGTATATTACACTACATAAAATCATTGTTCTCGTAACACTTGTTCCACAACAGTAACACGTGTTCCGAGGATTTGTTGATACTAATATTTACGCGTTAAGTTTATGATTCGTTGATACTAATATTTATGCGTTAAGTTTATAACATCGTGAATGAAGAAAGTATTATGCTCATTTAGCTGCAATTAGTTTAATTATTATAATATGCATGTTACTGAAAAAAAAAACAGAAAAAGAAACGCATGTGGGTTAAACTATGGATTAAAAGACGTGATAAGAGAGGTACATCAGAACTTTTTGAAAGAGCTGCAATGCGAGGGCTTGAAAAGTTATACAAATTATTATAAAATATTAATATTACTATTATTATTATTATTATTATTATTATTATTATTATTATATACAATTTATTTATTTATAACATTTAATTTCCTTCGTACTCCAATATCAGAATTTTTGTTGTAGCAACAGTCCAGTTATATTTGCGTTCCTCCATATTTGTTTCAATGTATAGAAATCTTTTATCAAAGAAACTTTTATAAAAGTCCATTACACTGTCATATATTTTATAATACAGGGACATCACTTTATTTTTACTTGCATTTTTATTGTACCCGCCTTTCTGAATGTACTTGACTCCCACCCCTTTCACTAATGTTCCTGATCCCGTCAGCCACACAAACTGTTGCACTCGAAGTCTGCTAGCAGTGAAGTAGAGAGTACAGAGTACAGTGTGTTTCAAAAATATGGTTGCGTTTTCTATAGAAGAAGGAGCCTATATTATTGAAGCTTATTTCCAGGGGCAGGTATTTATGGAGATTAACTTTATCATTTGTGTTTTTTGATATTGGTGTCGGCGGAGATTGTTGGAGATTGATTTGTACTCTTGGCGGGTATTAATGGAAATTTTGAAAAATACAATTATTTTTAAATTGGAGTATTAACTCAGTATGAATATTACTTTCCAAATAATTAATATTAAAGGTTCGTTGGATTCTGGTAAAGGTACGGTATGGCCAATAGACAATATTTGTTGAATTGAGACTGTATTTAACACACATGCATTAAACGCGAAAACAAACTTGCAGCCCTCAAATTAACACTTTCAAATTATTAGTGAAATATTGAATTCTCCGTCTTTTTTGTTCACTAATGTAATCAGAACACCTGGAATACCATGCAATGTAGCCTACTGCGATATTATAACAAATTAAAAAGAAAAAATAGTCCGAAAAAAGAACTCAGAATATGAAATTCGCTATAAAACGACACAATAATAATAATTCGCGAATGCGTTCATATTTCGCTATTAGAACTCTATTTCGCGATTTGTCGTTATTATTTTATCCGCATATTATTAATCAGAATCACTTAATTCGTAAAGATTAGTAAAAATCTATTGTATATCTATTATGTCGTGATTTTCGTGATCTCCATAAACACCTGGCCCTGCTTATTTCGCACAGGTACGGTGTGTAGCATGACTGAATAACTTTATCTGTGTGGACTGAGCAGAAGTGAAATTAGAGTTACCCAAAGTACGGTAATATGCTGAATAAAGTAGCCATTATATATTGAATACAACCGTCTGAAGAGTTGAGTTTGCGAAAAAAACTGTTACTACTCTACTGTATTTTGATAAAATACCTTAAAAGTAATAAAGAGACTGAAAATCGTAATATCGCATTTCCCTGTAACATGAGTGGATACACTACTTTACTCTCCTCCTATAGCTACTAAAATGATTTGTTTACATATTGCACTAGTAACACTAAACTCCTGTAATGGAACGGGGTAACAGTGTTTCCGAGTATAGCCAGGTTAATGTTAAAAATGTTGGTAAAAATAAAGTGATGTCCCTGTATATATTTTATAAAAGATCTTTGTCAAAGAACTTTGATAGTGTAATAGCTGCCTATGAATTGTCATATTTTCCTCTTTCAGTAGACCTTATTACGAGTCACATCTTCTTCTTTTTCTCTTTCCATATAGACGTAACCGTCTGTTCAGAGATGAATAAAGATCTCCTAATCTCCAATCGAGTCTTTCCATCTTCTTTAAGGCCGACCAGGGCTTCTTTTTCCTTTCGGGATATTGTCCCTTGCTATGCAAGTATGTATCCTGGATACATGGTCATTCCATTCATTCTTTCTCCTTTCTATCCAATTTGTCATAGGCTGGATATTACATATTTCCCTTATATCTCAATTTCTGATTCTGTCATTCAATATATTTCCAGCTATTTTTCTTAATACTTTCTTTTCAGTTGCTTCCAGCTTTCGTCTTGTATTTGTTTCTGCTCTTATTACCAAGGCGTAAGTCATTACTAGCCCGGTAACTGGTATATAGGTTCTTATTTTGTCTCTTTTCTCATATATTCATTTTTTCCATACTAAATTGTTAATGCACCCGATATTTTAGCTGCTTTTATAGTTTGATGGTTTATTTCTTGGATTAAGTTTTCTTGAATTGTGATGTTGACACGAAAGTAATTAAAGTTCATAACTTGTTCTAACAATTTAAAATTTACATCGCAGTGGTTCTTTACTAATTGTTAATGCTTTGGTTTTCTTAATGGAGAAATTCATATTAAATTTCTGTAAATTTATGTAAAATTCAATACAATGATCTTTGCGAGTTGTCCTCCGTAGCTGCCACAAGGACAACATCATCAGCATAACAAATGATAGCCTACTAATCCTTTTGTGCAGGTATATCGGCCATGGCTTATTAAAATTATGGCCTCCAATTTCCCCCGACTACAGTTTATATTTTTGTTTGGGGATATTTGAAATGTTTTGTGCATCCCAGCTCTGTTGATAATGTTAGCGAACTCCGGAAATCCATTGTCAATTTTTGTCAACGCATGAGAAACACGCTTCAGATATTCAGTCGTCTTAGATTGTCGATGAGGAAATGTGCTGATGCCTGCCTTATTATGAATAGTGGTTATATTGAACACACATTATAACGCTCTCTACTTCCAGTGCATATCGGACGTTATATTACCTCAGAGCATCTATATTGATTATATATAATTAAGCCACATATACAATGCTCAAAAAAGTCTAAGGTACAATTATAACTTGTACCACATTTTTTGTATATTTTATGCTACATTTCTTATTATGACATCAGTAAAATACTTATTCCTTGGAGTTGCCAAGACAACATTTTGAACAATTAATCGTTTATTTTATAGACTTTCATAGATATTATACTGTTGAAGGTCTTAAATGTAACATTTTTAAGATATCTTCTTGTTTTCTTACTGGAATCATACGAAGTCATTTTATTTAATTATGTAAGGTCTTTGAACATCCGATTTCAAGCATGCAGAGTGGTTGCCAAGCAGTGTTAAATGCACAAAGACGACATACTCGTTACTAACAACTGGATTCATTTCAATCTGTATGCAATTATTCATTTTTTTCCCTGTCAAAATGTTTCTGACATTTTGCTCGACATGCAGCATTTGTTACTATTTAGTTTTCAACATAAAAAATAAAGTAATCTTTTAAATTTACTCGATTTGTTTGCTAGTCAAGGTAACTTACTTCTCAGGTAAAGTAATATCACAGACTAGTATATACAGTCACGAAGCTCAATACGTAGGAAATATGCATTCATAGATAGTTGCTAACCACTAGGATCGCTACTATCGCCTCATCACAGACAATGCCAAATAGTACCGACACAGTCTATTGTTCCTAGCACCCTCAAAACTCAAGCTTCGTGACCGTATATACGAAACTATGGTAATATCCATTTCACTGCTATGAATAATAAACTGAAACACATAATGTACTTGTCCCTTGGACTTTTTTGAGGAGTGTATTTCGGAAACGGCTGGTTTGCGAACCTAAGTTTATTAGGACATTTTGTCCTGTTTCATTGTCCTCTACACACTCTTGCAGTTTCTATTTATAATTATGAATCCCCCTGTATATCAGGGTGTTTCAGAATTGGTGTTACAAACTTTCAGGGATAATGTCGAAGGGTACATGTATCAATTTGAGATAAGGAACCATGGTCCGGAAATGACTGAGTCGAAAGTTATAAGCAAAAATAGTTGTGTGGAAATGGAATTGTAATTTGGTACCACGTGCCCTTCTTCCCTTAAATTTTGGAGCAATAGTGGAAAAATGGTATGGATTGGATTTCTCCTACGTGGGTATACTTGTGCCGATACAATCTGTGAGCTTGTCTACTGTTACCATTGGCTCATCCGTATTCGAAAATCAGGTCTGCTTATTCCGCTCTCGTGTACTCCTCCATTTCACTAGGACTGATCGACTGAACACTGCAACTTGTACAGTCGACAGTCCTAGTGAACTGGAGGAGTACACGAGAGCGGAATAAGGAGACCTGATTTTTCGAATATGGATGAACCAATGGGAACAGTATACAAGCTCACAGATTGTACAGGGGCCAAGTACCCACTTAGGAGACCCATATCATTTTTCCACGACTGTTGCAAAAGTTAAGGGAAGGAGGGCACGTGGTGCCAAATTACAATTTCATTTCCACAAAACTATTTTTGGTTATAACTTTCGACTCAGTCATTTCCGGACCATGGTTCCTTATCTCCAATTGATACATGTACCCTTCGCCATTATCCCTGAAAGTTTGTAACACCAATTCGGAAACACCCTGTATAAGGAAATCAGAACAGATACAGAGAGCACAATAATACTGTTACATAGAGCAAGTCGTTAATTACATAATACTATTTTTCCACATAATTACCTCCATTGGCTACGCATTTTCGCGAGCGATGAAACAGGACGTTCATACAGCAGTTGTAAGAATTTGTGCTAGCGGAAGTAACCAAATTTTTCACATCAGAGATGAGTCTTTGTCAGGTAAATGTTGCCCACGCAATTCATCCTTCATAGGCACGAACAAATAGAAGTCAGAAGCGTTACTTTCAGGCAAGTAGCTCAGGAAGTCTGCCTGACAAAATTGCATTCGGTGGCCTTTCCCTTTCTGTGTGAGCATCTGTGAAATCCACCTAACACAAACTTTGCGATGTCCCTAAATTACCACACATTTTCAACGCACTGAAGCAGACATTCAACTCAGTACACAGTCCCTGTGCGTAATCCTCCGATACGAGCACGGATGAGCAGATCGAGAAGATCTTCATTTTGTGCAGAGCGTGTCCAGAACGTGGCTTGTCTCTCAAATCGCTGATCCCGCTGCTGAAATGTACCGCCCACTGAGACTGTCTCTGTTAGCCTATATCTTCACAAGCGTTCAGCAAGCGCCTATGAATGTCGAGGCTTACAGTAACTTTTCGTTCTGAGGAGAAATTAAAAAATGTTACATTTGTTCGGATCAAATTTCTGCACATTTAAAGGAAAAAACTAAAATTCTTTCAATCATTTATTATCATAATATACTGCTTTCTTAAGGGGTTAGGTACAGCTTACATCAGTAAAATTTTGGAAATATTCAACATTTTTATTCCCTCCATTATAATACCTTGTACAATAATGAAAATTAGTATGTGTGAAACACTGTCCTTTTGCTATACGAAGAAAATATTTTTACTATTTAAAAAAATTATTTAAATTTTTTTTCAAAATTCAGTTCACTGTACAGTGATGAAGCGTTTCCCACATAACTCAAAAACTATCCAACATTGTCATGAATTTTTTTTGTGTATTTATGCATGTCATATCTACAATATGATGCAACATTACTTCTCTACCTTTGATAGATTGTCTGATAAAAAATAAATTCATTTTAAAAATGGTCAAATATCAGTATACTAGCTGAAAGTACCCGGCATTGCCCGGGTTTTCCTTTCTGCTCCTATTTTTAATTAAACTGGTTATTACATTTTCGGAAATCTCGGAAACCTAACTACAGACAACCAAAACGAATTTCTTTACTAAGCTTTCCTCGCCCATAAAGATGAAGCTTTACTTAACGTCACTTACATGAATTAATGAACTCCTTAGACAAATGTCTTCCAGGATTAACTCAGGGTTGTAAATCATGCACCGAAAGGAAAACATTTCATCATGTGCCTGACGTTAAACTGTTGTTTTAAATTTATGTAGTTATTTGTTTTTATGTATTTATTTGTTGTTACTTATTTATTTGTTTTATTAATTTGTATTTATTTATTTATTTATTCTGGTGTAGTTAAGGCCATTAGGTTCTCTTCCACACCACGAGAAATACAAATAAAGTAATAGAAAAATCAAACTTTAAACAAAGTAAAACCCAACGAAAATATAATTCCTTCTCCTCTTTCTGATCAGTTTCAGCATCGAACCAATATATACATATATAATTTAATTTATATTGCAAGATTTTTTACCGCTGTACACCCACTTATATCATAGGCCTACCCAGTTCTTTTTTAATATAACTTGAAACTATATCTCATAAATTCAGTACATATTATATTAATTCTAATTTTATACACAGAATACAGATACAATATAAAATCGCAATGTCGTTTTTTTAACATAAAGACTAATATTCTGAGAAACGTATAGGCGTACCGGTATTTTAGAAATTAAGAGATTTTTATTTCCACAACGCTTAACATACTACATTTATTATACAGATATAATTTCGCAGCAACACGTTTTCGGACGTAAACAACAATATTTTGAGAATTAATACAGTGCTATTTTCAGTGGGCTTATATACATTCACATACATGACAAAAGTATCATTGAATTGCTTATTGATATGTGTAAAATCTTTTTTCCCCCACTTCTTTGTATAAAAAGGATGTGAAAAACACGCAGTTTTTAAGTTAATGTCTGCAACTTTGAACGACTGTCCTTGAGCTTCTTTTTAATATGGCTATTACAAATGCTAGCGGCATTGAAATTGCAGTTGCTTAAAATTGAATGAGTATCCTAGCAATACGTGGAATAAAAACATCTCCTTTTATTTTTGCAGTTAATATTGCCAATTCTATTACGTTTCGTATGAAATTTTCACACCAATTCTTATTCGTGCATAATTTTGGTGGGTCAGTATTTCGCAATAGTACTATTGGTTATTCAATATTAAGTAAATTATGTGGTAGCAATCCTTGTAGTTTCAAAGAATTCTAGAATTCAGTTGTATAAAACAGTCTGCTCATTATCTACAAAACTGTATCGAGGAATTACGGTCCTGGACTGCATAAAGATAGTTATTGCATGAATTATCTAGTTTTAGCCTTCATGATGTGTAACAACAACGTAATTTAATTTCGTGTTAAAATTTCCATGGCCTCGTGAAAGTCGATGTTGAATACAACAGACAATAATAAAAAACAATTGACTGTAGAAGATTTTGCATTTTAATATTATACGTGAATATTTGATCTATTTATTTTTATTTTTTACAATTTTAATTAATTTAACTTCCATTTGCACAGTTTTAATGTAGCCTATGTTCTTCTCCTGGTTATGAAGGTTAAATGTGCAAACTTTGGCTCATATCGGTCAAAGCGTGTAGATTTGTATAGAGAACATACATACATGCCCACATTAATTTTATATACACTGGTCAAAAAAAGTTAAGCATATTTCCAGTTTACCCTATAATACCTGATATTTATGTTTCTTTTGGTTTTATGTGGCACGTATTATGTTTACTAATTCAAATTCTTTCATTTGTTTTATTCTGCATCACTAGGTAACGTCCAAATCACGGCTAGTAAACAAAGCCTGTAATTCGAGCAAAGTTCAATCAGTGTCGTTTTGCTTCATAGTGCTTCATAGTGCAGTAAACAAAGTCTGTAATTCGAGCGAAGTTCAATCAGTGTCGTTTTGCTTCATAGTGCTTCATAGTGCAGTACAATGGCTCGGAACACCCTTACAATGGCAGACCGCATCAAAATCATCACTTTGATGGAACAAAACATGAGACAAGTTGATGTTGCTAACATCCTTCATGTGAATCAGAGTATTGTCTCCAGACTGTGGAGAAAGTTCCAGGAAACCTAGTCAATAGCAGATCGACCTCGCGAGGGCCGTCCACGCAAAACAACACCAGGTCAGGACCGGTATGTAAGGTTATCTGCACGTAGGAACCCTATAGCCTCAGCTACAACTCTGCGCCATGACCTGCGCGAAGCCACTGGTGTTGTTGTAAGTAGCCAAACTGTGCACAATAGACCTCATGACATAGGGTTGTATGCTCGACGACCACTCAAGACTCCAGCACTCCGTCCACATCACAGGGGTGCTCGTGCATGGTGGGCTAGAGCACATGAGAATTGGACTCGAGACCAATGGACCAGAAATTTATTCTCAGACGAAGTGAGAATGGGCCTACACCCTGACCATAACTCTATTCGCGTATGGAGACGAACAGGGGAACGAAATCATCCCTCAATGACCGTGGAACGTCACCAACAGTTTGGTGGTTCAATCTTGTTTTGGGCAGGTGTCATGTTTGGCCGCCGCACACCACTGGTTTCAATAGAGGAAAACATGACTGCTGCCGTGTATGAGAACAACATCCTCCAACCCATAGTAAGTGGTTTTGCAGAGACTTTAGAGAAGGGTTCACTCTACAGGACGATAATGCTCGGCCTCATCGTGCTCATAGTGTGCAGCGGTATCTGGTAGAGCATGGGATCCGAAGAATGGATTGGCCAGCATGCTCACCGGATATGAACTGCATAGAGCATGCATGGAGATTTCTCAGGAGAGCCATTTCCAATCGTCCACATCACCCATTAACGATTCAAGAACTCAGGAATGCTGCCTTGGAAGAATGGGTCAATTTGCCTCAGGAGAGCTTAGATGCGTTGGTACTGAGTATGCCCCGTCACATACAAGAGTGCCTCAGGGTTCGTGGAGGACCAACACGTTATTAAACAGGGCACTGAAAGCACCATTTCCTTTTCTTTGATGATGTACGAATTTCAACTTCCCTTATCTTTTCCGTTGTTTCCAAACAATGCAACTTTTTCATTTCATATTGAGTCCATTGTTAACAAATAATGTACTTCTACTTTTAAGTTTATTCTGTGGAACCAAGAAACCCAGTTATAATTTATCTATTTTATTTTAATTAATAAAAACCGTTATTTTATTTTAATTAATAAAAACCGTTATTTGCCTAATTATGCTTAACTTTTTTTTGACCAGTGTATTAAGATTCTTGTAACACAGAATAACAAAAATATTATTCATTAAGGTATGTAATTGAAAGAGCATGATATCGTAACCATGAGTTTCAGCAATAAAATAAAAGAGAGAGAACATGAAAAAGTTAAATAGTTTGAGTTATGAGGGAAACTCTTCATCACTGCACAGTAAACTGCCACCATCTTGAATTTTGAAATTTTTTTTAAACCGTAAACATATTTTTTTAAATAGCAGAAGGACAGTGTTTTACACATACCAATTGTACAGTAGTGGCAAAAAAACCGGACCGACCCTTGTAGCTGATTTCAGAGCCTTGTTCACTCCAGAGCACGATAGAATGGTAACTACGACTTTCGTGGTTCCAATCCTGCCTGGGAAGGAAACTTTTTTTTTGTTCCTTATTCAAATTTATTCCCAATACTTTTCGATTGCTGGTAAAATTCATGTTCTGGGAATAATAAGTTAATTAAGTAGTAAAATATCGCTGCAATCGAAAAGTATTGGAAATAAATTTGAATAGGGAACAAAAAAAAAAAGTTTCCTTCTCAGGCAGGTTTCGAACCACGAAATCTTAGTTACCAGTCTATCGTGCTCTGGAGTGAACAAGGCTCTGAAATCGGCTACAAGGTTCTGTCCGGTTTTCTTTGCCACTACTGTACGAGATATAGTAATGGAGGAAATAAATATTGAATATTAAAAAAATAATTACTGCTGTAAGCTGTACCTAACCCCTTAAACTGACTGAGCATATTGAGAATTAAATCAATAGCTTTCCCAAAAACAAACTATGAAATATTTCACATAAAGTAATTTTTATCTCGAAAAGGGAGCAAAAACGAGCAGAACTGTATTACACTTTCTTGTTTGAAATATTTAAATGAATAACCCTTTGAAATTAATGACATTACTTACAGCTCACCCTATATATTATGCTACATTGTTGCAAATAATTAAATGTAGCAGACAATTTTATTGTTCTTTTGTATTGGTGTATACCACTAGAATTTTTGGCAAATAATTTTACTAGTTTACTAAGATATTGAACATGATATATAGTTCAATTACTTTATTTAGTTCATTTCAACATAATCTTTAATTTTATTTAATAATCTCTTACACTATCCAATAGTTTTCACAGGTAGACCTATTAATATAACATTAGATCCTTCTTATTAGATGACTTTTTGGAACATAATTTTATTATTTACACTTGAAGA
This sequence comes from Periplaneta americana, assembly GCF_040183065.1. Taxonomy (NCBI): domain Eukaryota; kingdom Metazoa; phylum Arthropoda; class Insecta; order Blattodea; family Blattidae; genus Periplaneta; species Periplaneta americana. Next base: position 118,891,787 of record NC_091130.1, read on the forward strand.
AAGAGAAATGAACAGAAACGTAATACGTTCAAATAATTACCACGTAAATCAATCTATATAATCAAAAATATTTTAATTCAACTGGAACAGCGTTGAATTGTGAGGTTGAATCGAACCAGCTAGCCGGCTTTTTTACTCGTTTATTTAACGACGCTGCATCAATCTCAATTGGGATACACATATTAAATATACATGTAAGAAAGCATTCTCTATTCTCCATTCACTAAAAAGATTGTATCATTATCCATCTAAATTAAAACAGACGCCGGTACAGATACTCATTCTACTTCACTTCGATTATTGCGACGTATTGTTCAATGATCTCAGGATTGATTCCTCTCAGAAACTACAGTGTGTTCATAAAGCGTATGTCCTCTTCACTTGTAATGTTCGATACTATGGTCATATCTCACCTTTTTTCGAGAAGTTATCATGGCTTAGGTTACATGAGAGGAGAAATAAGCACTCGTTTTCTCTCTTATATCGAATTATGCACACTTCATCCCCCTCTTATTTATTCGCCCGTTTTCATTCTCGCTCTCTCTCTCTCGCTATCATAATATTAATACTCGATCACAACTCGATAACACGCTAGAAATTCCACTCCACACATCATCTCTATATTCCTCGTCTTTCACTGTTGCTACCTCTCGTCACTGGAACTCCCGGCCGCCTGAAGCCAAGGACTGCCAAACCTTGAAATCTTTCAAATCCAAGTTAGAAAATTATTTTATGACGATTTGCCAAACTAACTTACTGTTATGACTAGACTCCGTATTCCAGCTACATATAAGATGGAATGAGGTTGCTTGATTTGAAGTATATGTGACGTCACAGCTCAGGTACAGGTACGTTCGTATACAAAATAGTTACGCTCCTCTGCCCTCTTCCTCTAGAAAGTCAAAACCGGGACGCAGTCATAGTGAGTAGTCTTATCGATCACTGCTCTTACTAGTCGTATTGTTTAAATAACTGCATCTTTGTGGCTGATTGAAGGTTCATTGCAGAGGTAAAATGCCTTAGGTAAGACGCTCAAGCGTGCAATATTACAGGGCATAGCTGAGGATATTTGAACCTATATTTTCACTCTCAATATAGGAAACATTACGTAAATGTTCAATACAATAAACGTAAAAGTGACAAGAACAGTGCACTGAAGGACACAGCAATGCCAAAAGACACAGAAAGTGTGTTGAACGTAATCCAAAACAACAAGTACCATCAAAATCTGAAAAGTATGAAGATATTAACTCTACGTTTAGCATGGATTTGTGTAGTCTACCATGATATTCATTGCCAATATCCCAATAATTAATCAATTAAATAATCTACATTTCAGAGAATTTCTAGAAAAGTAGGTCTACATCGAAAATTAGTGGTTTTCCGAGATGGGCGACATATGCAATATCCTAATGAAACACGAAAAAATGTCAGACAATACGAATATCTTGTACTACATCATGCACCAATAATGTCATGTGCTATTGAAAGACGTTCTTGCAATATAAAATCATTCACTGCAAAAATCACGACGACAATGAACATCACGGCCCAAGCATATGTTTACTAGTAGGCCTATAGCTTCAGAAAGTCGGGAGTTGACTGTACTCCACGAACACGCAGCGAAGACCTGTTTGTTTATATACTTACCCTTGCATTACCTGTGTTCGGCGTACTGTATACCCAATGTGTCTTTAACTTCAGTCTTTAGGTAGCTGGAATACGAAGCCTAGTTATGACATGTGTTGTATTGCGCGTTTTCACGTATTCACTACATTTTTTTATATCCTAGTGATATTTAATTTATTTTATCTTTTTCTTTTCATCGTATTTCCCGATAGTAGTATTTCTATAATACCATAACTTGAGATATATATTATATAATCATAATTTTTCTTACTGTGTGTACCTAAAAAATCGTGTTCATTGTATGCTTTGTACTTCACTTTATGCAAGTAGAATTTGTGATGGGAAATCAAGCTCTTGATGATAGGTTTTCGGGAAGTACTCCCTCCCGTTTCGTCTATTGTATTCTATCATTGCTCCATTAATCACCACCATGCCGAGCTATGTAGTTAGCCTTCCATAGTGCAACGTTGGTAACGATCACGGCGTCAAAAGAACTACAGCTCTGGCGCATCACTCTTAGATAGCTACGCTTGACTCAATGCTGCCAAATCAAGTACCCGCCATAAGGTACAAAAAATGCTTTTTTTAAAAGTAAATCCATAATTCTGTAACTTAGAAAAAATAATTTAATTCGCTGAAATATTCAGAAACCGTAATTTTTCTTCTTTCGTTCCCAGGATTGACAGGAAGTGATTGTAAAGTAAAACCATTTTAATCTTCTGCTTCGAACGGGCACTTCAGCTTATGGAAGTCTGCAACAAAACGGTTCATTCTACGTCCTGATTGCGGTATCTGCTAGTTGCTCCTGCTCCTGACATCTCCATCCGCGTCGTGACACGTTCCCCTTTAATGCGGTTAGTCATAAACAACACCTCTACAAAGAAGGAGATTTAAAATGTTCCCTCCATTGACGCTGTGGCAAGAACTTTCCTGGTCCTGTTCGTGAATTACTTGAACGCCTAGAAAACAAAGTCATTTGCGTTGCGCTTGAGAAAGGGTGTAATGGATTGCACACAGTTTGCCCTCGTGAGACAAGAACAAGCAGCAGTTAAATTTATAGCAAGGTTATAAAGACTGTTTGGCGAAAAAAAAATCCATCCAATACATACAGTACATAAATGAACGCAGTTTAAAGAAAACGTAAATATCATTTAGTTACGGAAGTACTTCAGTAAATCTAGTCAATAGCCATTCTGTGTTAGATACGAAAATGCTTTCTTGTATTTTGTGAGTTGTAAGAAGAAATTCACCAATTCATTTATAATGTGAAGATACATTTAGTTTAGACAATGACATTAGTAAAAAGTACTTCAACCTGTACGCCACAGAAGAATAATAAAAAGGGGCGACTGTTCACTGCATAATATCCACGTCTAAAAGGCAAAAGCGATCACATTCATAAATGTCCACAGTAAAATGTCGAAATGTGTCTTAGTGAAACTTACAGCAGAGTCCGTATAGGCCAGTTTCTATCTGATGCTTTTCCAATTCACTGCGGGCTAAAACAGGGAGATGCACTATCACCTTTACTTTTTAACTTCGCTCTAGAATATGCCATTAGGAAAGTTCAGGATAACACAGAGGGTTTGGAATTGAACGGGTTACATCAGCTTCTTGTCTATGCGGATGATGTGAATATGTTAGGAGAAAATCCACAAACGATTAGGGAAAACGCGGAAATTCTACTTGAAGCAAGTAAAGAGATAGGGTTGGAAGTAAATCCCGAAAAGACTAAATATATGATTATGTCTCGTGATCAGAATATTGTACGAAATGGAACTATAAAAGTTGGAGATTTATCCTTCGAAGAGGTGGACAAATTCAAATATCTTGGAGCAACAGTAACAAATATAAATGACACTCGGGAGGAAATTAAACACAGAATAAATATGGGAAATGCCTGTTATTATTCGGTTGAGAAACTTTTGTCATCTAGTCTGCTGTCAAAAAATCTGAAAGTTAGAATTTATAAAACAGTTATATTACCGGTTGTTTTTATGGCTGTGAAACTTGGACTCTCACTTTGAGAGAGGAACAGAGATTGAGGGATTTTGAGAATAAGGTTCTTAGGAAAATATTTGGGGCTAAGAGGGATGAAGTTACAGAAGAATGGAGAAAGTTACACAACGCAGAGCTGCACGCATTGTATCCTTCACCTGACATAATTAGGAACTTTAAATCCAGACGTTTGAGATGGGCAGGGCATGTAGCACGTATGGGCAAATCCAGAAATGCATATAAAATGTTAGTTGGGAGGCCAGAGGGGAAATGACCTTTGGGGAGGCCGAGACATAGATGGGAAGATAATGTTAAAATGGATTTGAGGGAGGTGGGATATGATGGTAGAGACTGGATTAATCTTGCTCAGGATAGGGACCAATGGCGGGCTTATGTGAGGGCGGCAATGAACCTCCGGGTTCCTTAAAAGCCAGTAAGTAAGTAAGTAAATAAAATGTCGAAATACAAAAATATCTGCATCCAATTGTGTCAACAGTTCAAATCACGATTGTTTCTAATAATTCATTTCGTCCTTTTCATTACTATTGCAGTGTGATAATTCTTTTGTTGCTAAGCAATTACCTTTGACTCAGATCGATGGCTGGGATCCGGACTGTTTTAAGTCCGTTTTATTAGAAAGAAATCCATGTTTCATTGTGTCCCATGTTCTTGTCAGCATGTATGATTCGAACAGAATTGTAATATTCCTTTCCATAAGGTTGCTATGAAGCTTTGAATGTTAGGAGCTTACACTAACTCTCCTGAAAAAAAATATAGTAAAATGAACTTGGAACAGTCTGGTTCTGAGCCATCGGCATTTCAGAGTATCTACGTAAAGATTAATTTTTTGGTCCTACAGAATATAGGCCTATCTATTATGATACCAATTGCAGAAAAATTCGCTTCGGCGCCGGAGATCGAACCCGGGTCCTTGGTTCTACGTACCAAGCGCTCTAACCATTGAGCTACACCGAAATTCAATTCACAACACCGGATCGAATCCCTCTCCTCCAGTACTTTTCCCTTTGTGACCTGACTCCAGGTTCAACATATATGTTGACATTTATATTAAGTCAACTGCCATTATACAAGGAATGCACTCGATTGAGTGACTTTGGTGGCCGGGATTCCACAGTAATATGCACTGTTGCGCGAAGAATCTACATTAAGATTAATTTTTTGGTCCTACAGATTATTTCGGTTATGGTAACAATTGATATTAAAGGAGAAAATTCCGCTCCGTCACCGGAGATCGAACCCATACCATCCTGGTTACCAAAGTCATGCAATTGAGTGCACTCCTTGTATAATGGCAGTTGACTTAATATAAATGTCAACATATATGTCGAACCTGGAGTTAGGCCGCAAAGGGAAAAACACTGGAGAGGGGGATTCTATCCGGTGCTGTGGATTGAATTTCGGCGTAGCTGAATGGTTAGAGTACTTGGTACGTAGAACCAAGGACCCGGATTCGATCTCCGGCGCCGGAGCGAATTTTTCTCCTCTAATATCAATTATTTCAGAGCACACTATAAGTTCCGAAGTGAGAATGACAGAAGTAATTCTATCCCAAAGAAACAAGAATATATTAAGTTGCAGCTGTCTGTACCATTACCGTTCCGCAAGTCCTAAGATTAAAAAAAAGTACTGGCGTTTATCGGAGACAGATTTGTAGTGCATGATGTTTTATAAATAGAGACCTCAACAACAAAATATTTAAAGATAGTATAGCAAACCACCTACACGAGGCCTATGAAGTCAAAGTGGAAGTAAAGAAAATATCTTCCAAACTTAATAACAGAGCCCAAAAACGTCCACACAAGAATCCATCAAGAGTTATTCACGATTTAACTGGAAAAATTAAAAGTGAAGAAATTCTGCAAAACTTACGGACAGAAGGAACTTGGGATGAAGTATAAAATAATAAGGAACAGAATAGAATTCGGCCGTAGAACACAACTACCGTATCTTGTAAGATACGAGTACATCACTAATACATTTATGCCATTAGAGAGGAGAAGTTTCTACCTCACGATACTGCGAGAAATCCTGCACTAGTATTATTTCCATTACCAGAAACATCGAAAATCTATTTGCTACACAGTCCATATTTGCTGATGGCACCTTCGAGATTGGTGTAATTCAGGAGTATCTGTTTCCGTCAGTATTTTGCTCGGACAACAAGTAACTGTTACAGTAGAGTTTAGGACCAGCTGAAAATGCAGCCACATCAGCAAGGGCGTGAGCTCATGCCGTCAATAGTAATGATGGACTTTGAAATAGGAAACCAGAATGTTATGCAGCAAAGTTTCACCCAACTGTCTGTGTGAAAGGGTGTTGTATCACTTTACATAGGTGGTATACAGTAAAATAAACAGACTGGGAGTAAGGGCAAGATACTTAGGCTCTGAAGAGCATGAAATTAGACATCTAATACAAGAACTGATTTGTGCCTCTAGAAGACGTTGCAGACATTTTCAATATGTTGTATGACAATCTGCATGATGACTTTTTAGAAGTAACAGGATATCTCGAAGACACTTGTATAAGAGGACGTCAAGCCTAGAGAAAATAGACAGCAGTAGCACCTCGGATTCCTCCCCGAAAATGTGTTCTATTCATGGTTATTGAAGAGCAAATGATACGGTTGAAGTTTACCATTCAACATTTCTTGAAATATATCTGTAATGTGCCTTTGTAGCGTCTAATCTAGAAAATATTTCTGTGGTACTTTAACCATGAAAATATATGTATACATTTTATTCTTCTTGCTAATCCAAGAATTATGAGTCCTATCAAATCCTAACTATTTGACATAAACATATCTCTTTTATAATTTTTCAACAAGATAAACACTATAACATTTTATTTTCTGCAGCTCTTGTTTGTAGAACAAATTTAAAGTAGATCTCCAACTAACACTTTATTTTGATAAGCGAGTTGATTCGAGAAAATAGCTTAATAAACTCATACACAATGTGTTGGTGAACTTGAAGTACTGCACATTCTTCTTCAAACAAGTCTTTTGATTGCTTAGTCTTACTTCATCCGATACTTAAAATGTACCCTTCGTTGTTTGAGAGTTACTTTTTTAAACAGTGTTAAAAGAATTCTTTATTTCTCTTTTGTTACTTCTATAGATCTCATTCCTATAGATGTATGTTCTGCATTATTATAAAGTGTAACTAATTTTATAAAAATGTCAACCCATTTATAACTTCCTTGAGTCGTAAATGCTTGCACATTTTCTCTTTGAGTGGTCTGTTAAATCTTTCACAACCAGAAACTTTAATACCACCTTGAGTTGAATAATGATTTATGTTAAGTAGCTTCAATAGCACTTTACAGTCTTAGTTATAACATTCTTTTCCAGATATTTGTTCGAATTAGAAATGTTTTTCGCTTAAAGGTAGACTAAAATATTTCAAAACCTGTCTTGTCTTCAGTTAGAATGGTCCATGCATATTTATAAAAATGTTTATTATTGTTAACATAATATATTTAAAGCCTTTATTTGTTATAGGACAGTAATAATGAGATTAATAATTTCAGTCCTTTTACCAAGTAACAGATTCTGGAATAATGTAAACAATTTCAACAGGCATTGATTTTAAAATACGTAATACTACATAGCTAAGTAATTGATCAAAGTGATATGGGAAATATACCTGCAAGTTTCAATAAGTATTCAAGACACCTCGACGTCACTCTATCAATATGGTGGAAAACAATTAAAAAATCATCAATGGTTGAGCTGTTTGATATATTTCTATTGCTAATTTTCAAAATTGTAGCACAACGTTTCGAAGAACCTCGACGTCACTCTGTCAGTTTGGTGGAAAACAATAAAAAACCACCAATGGTTGAGCTGTTTGGACTTTTTCCATTGCTAATTTTAAAAATTGTAGCACAACGTTTCGAAGAACCTCGACGTCACTCTGTTAGTATGGTGGAAAACAATAAAAAACCACCAATGGTTGAGCTGTTTGGACTTTTTCCATTGCTAATTTTAAAAATTGTAGCACAACGTTTCGAAGAACCTCGACGTCACTCTGTCAGTATGGTGGAAAATAATAAAAAACCACCAATGGTTGAGCTGTTTGGACTTTTTCCATTGCTAATTTTAAAAATTGTAGCACAACGTTTCGAAGAACCTCGACGTCACTATGTCAGTATGGTGGAAAACAATAAAAAACCACCAATGGTTGAGCTGTTTGGACTTTTTCCATTGCTAATTTTAAAAATTGTAGCACAACGTTTCGAAGAACCTCGACGTCACTCTGTCAGTACGGTGGAAAACAATAAAAAACCACCAATGGTTGAGCTGTTTGGACTTTTTCCATTGCTAATTTTAAAAATTGTAGCACAACGTTTCGAAGAACCTCGACGTCACTCTGTCAGTATGGTGGAAAACAATAAAAAAACCATCAATGGTTGAGCTGTTTGGACTTTTTCCATTGCTAATTTTAAAAATTGCAGCACAACGTTTCGAAGAACCTCGACGTCACTCTGTCAGTATGGCGGAAAACAATAAAAAACCACCAATGGTTGAGCTGTTTGGACTTTTTCCATTGCTAATTTTAAAAATTGTAGCACAACGTTTCGAAGAACCTCGACGTCACTCTGTCAGTATGGTGGAAAACAATAAAAAATCATCAATGGTTGAGCTGTTTGGACTTTTTCCATTGCTAATTTTAAAAATTGTAGCACAACGTTTCGAAGAACCTCGACGTCACTCTGTCAGTATGGCGGAAAATAATAAAAAACCACCAATGGTTGAGCTGTTTGGACTTTTTCCATTGATAATTTTAAAAACTGTAGCACAACGTTTCGAAGAACCTCGACGTCACTCTGTCAATATGATGGAAAACAATAAAAAAACCATCAATGGTTGAGTTGTTTGGACTTTTTCCATTGCTAATTTTAAAAATTGTAGCACAACGTTTTGAAGAGTGGATCTCTCTTCATCGTCAGGTGAAAACCTACTGTGAGGATCGTTACAAACAGCTAGCCTTCCTGACTGATCGAGATCATCAGGTCGGTGCGAAATATAAAGACGGAACACATGATGAAAATTAGTTGTTGTAATGTGAATGATATAGAATGAAAAGAAAAATAAAAAGAATTCCGTGATTACAACTAAACTAATTATATGGAACAATAACAACAAGAAGAAGAAATAATAGACACTAATAATAATCAACAGTGGAAATAATGAAATAATGAAGCAATAGGAATAAATAAATGAGCGAGGAAACGAACTACTACTGCCATCTATGTGGAAGAGAGTAATAGGAACCCCACAGTAGGTTTTCACCTGACGACGAAGAGAGATCCACTCTTCGAAACGTTGTGTTACAATTTTGAAAATTAGCAATGGAGGAAGCCCAAACAGCTCAACCATTGAATCAATCACCGTTGCTGTCCCCTTTTCATTCAGATCAATAAAAAATGGGTTCAAAATAAATATTCAAGACAATTGGGTATTAGGATGACACATTAATTGGATAAATTTCAGCCACTTATCAAATTCAGTAGATGACTAAAGCGTTGCTGGTAGAAAAATGAATATTACACTAGGAAAATGAGCATTTAAATGTTATTTCTCGATGTTATACATCTATTATAATATAATAAAGAGCTACATTGCTAAAATGATATGTAAATATAAATATGATTGGACATGGTGTTGTGAATTACGCATCTTGGAACCTTTCATTAAGTTCTGGTATCGCAATTTCTTGTATCACAGCATTAAATTACCTTTTATTACTAGGATAGTGTGGATTACAGAATAGGGAAATCTTACCACACAGAATTTTTTAGTAAACTTATTCATATAAAAGTTTTGTCGTTAATGTTGGAACCGCCGTATGAAGTACATAATAATGATACTACAAATTTGAAATATTAAGGGCAATGTAAAAGAACTCAGAGCGCCGCGGAGGCAAGTAGAATTTTTCCCGTGTTCTCTGTGTTATTTATGGTGTCAGTTCCTTTACAAAATTACACATGGCGCCTTCAAAGACAGCGAGACGTCTTCTTTACTGTTCTCGAGCTCCGCGTCCTCACCTCTTCCCAATTATAGCTGCCTTTTACATCTTGTTGCTATGACAACCAAATATTAACACACAGTCTGCTTATATAACAATCTTTCGCTCTTTAATTCACATTTCCCTGCATTTCGTTCTGAAATAAAACGTTCATTTTCTTTTGATATGCAATTCAGAATATATTAACCAGTTTCTATATCTTCGCAGTAAAGCTTCTAAATTCTCTTTCATTGTCGAGGTTTCTTTCAGATAAACTTTAATGAAACAGAAGATATTAAAATAGAGGGAATAATTTTAGATGCATAACTTCGGTTCGATTAAGTCAAAGGGAATAATTGTAATGCAGAACGCTTTGCTGACAAAAGAAGAAATTCGATACCTTTACATTACTGTTATAAAAAGTCATATCTCGTATAATTTATACAGTGTTAATTCATCGTGCCTGTGATTTTGTAACATGAGAAATGGAAAATTAGCTAATGATCTAAATATTACAACATTATATGTATTTCCGTTTTATTTTGGAGTAAATAACAAAACATGAATAGTCTCTTATCATATACATACACACCATTTTTTCTAGATATATTATGAAGCAGTACGTTTCAATGATAACAACCTTGATAATAATTAACCATTTGTGTTGTATCTCATGTTTTGTGGATCCTTATCACCACGGTATGGCGCGTCCTCAGGTTGCGAATAGAGGAGACGGCCTCCAGGTACGGAGGGTAGCTGCGAATGTATTGAATAAGCAATTGCGGACAGCCGATGAGGGGTGGTCGTCCAGCTTGGGGGTTGGACGAAGGACTAACAATCCATCACCATAAAAAACAGCTTGTTACGAAACCCCAAAGTAAGCCTTGGAATGGAACTTGCCCTAGGGTATGCCATTAGGAAAGTCCAGGATAACAGAGAGGGTTTTGGAATTGAACGGGTTACATCAGCTGCTTGTCTATGCGGGTGACGTGAATATATTAGGAGAAAATCCACAAACTATCAGGGAAAACACCGGAATTTTACTCGAAGCAAGTAAAGAGATAGGTTTGGAAGTAAATACCGAAAAGACGAAGTAGCCTATATGATTATGTCTCGTGACCAGAATAATGTACGAAATGGAAATATAAGAATTGGAAATTTATCCTTTGAAGAGATGGAAAAATTCAAATATCTTGGAGAAACAGTAACAAATATAAATGACACTCAGGAGTAAATTAAACGCAGAATAAATATGGGAAATGCCTCTTATTATTCGGTTGAGAAGGTTTTTGTCATCCAGTTTGCTGTCAAAAAGCTGAAAGTTTGAATTTATAGAACAGTTATATTTTGTTCTGTATAGTTGTGAAATTTGGACTCTCACTTTGAGAGAGAAACAGAGCTCACGGGTGTTTGAGAATAAGGTGTTTACGAAGATATTTGGGACTGAGATGAAGTTACAGGAGAATGGAGAAAGTTACATAACGCATAACTGCACGTATTGTATTCTTCACCTGACATAATTAGGAACATTAAATCCAGTAGCACTTAGGGGCGAATCCACAAATGCATATATAGTGTTAGCTGGGAGGCCGGAGGGAAAAATACCTTTGGGGAGGCCGAGACGTAGAGGAAGGGTAATATTAAAATGAACTTCAGGGAAGAGGGATATGATGGTAGGGACTGGATTAATCTTGCTCAGGATAGGGACCGATGACGGGCTTATGTGAGGGCGGCAATGAACCTTCGGGTTCCTTAAAAACCACAAGTAAGCAAGGAAGTTATACTGTATCTCATAAACTGCAATTTCAATTATTTTCTCTGTATAACTATATTATGTATGGGATTGTAAGGGTTTGTATGATGTAATATATTTACTATTATGAAATGACAATTAAAATATTATTTTGTGAATGCTACACTAATGTTAATTACCATATGACCTAATTTAAATCGACTTTGAGCCAAATTTCAAGTGATACAAATTCATTCATAATGTTCTACCCAAAGTCTTTCACTGCAAATCCAGCATTCTTCCGTCTTTCATATTTTCTGCCTTCCTCTTTGTCTCCCCATATGATCCATATATCTTAATGTCGTCTATCATCTGATAACTTCTTCTGTCCCCGAACTCTTCTGCCGTTCACGATTCCTTCCAGTGAATTCTTTAGAATGCAGTTTCTTGTCAACCAATGGCCCAGCCAATTCAGTTTTCTCTTTCTGATCAGTTGCAGCATAATTCTTTCTTCACCCACTCTTTCCAACACGGCTTCGTTTCTTATTCTGTCTCTCCACTTCACACGCTCCATCCTTCTCCACATCCACATTTCAAATGCTTCTATTCGCTTCTCTTCACTTCGTCGTAATGTCCATACAATTCTACACTCCGCACAAAGCACTTCACTAGTCTCTTATTTAGTTGTCTCTCCAGAGGTCCGCAGAAGATGCTGCTTTTTCTATTAAAATCTTCCTTGGCCATTGCTATTCTCCTTTTGACTTCCCGGCAGCAGCTCATGTTACTGCTTACAGTGCACCCCAAGTATTTGAAGCTGTCTACTTGCTCAACTGCCTCATTTAGTATTCGCACGTTTACCTTCTTTATTTTTCTTTCGATAGCTATGGTCTTCGTCTTGTTTACATTTATCTTTATCCCATACTGTTCACAGCTGTCATTTAGCTCCTGTAGCATATCACTTAGTGTCCTCTTCTCTTGTGTCAACACGCCATATCATCAGGAAATCTTATGCACTCTATTCTTCTTCCTGCTACTGGTACGATGTGCGAATCTAAACTTAACTCCATTTTGCCAATTTTTGTCCATGGAGTTTTCTGAAATAAACGATTCAATATATACCTACACATTTTTAGTCTGTCATTTAACGACGTTGTATAAATATGTTTTACATACCAAGGACAAATACTGAATCCCACAAAAATTCCCCAGTTTTCCAAATGTTACAGTTAAACAATAAATTACATCCTCATCCGGATGTTGATATTTTCAATATGAATTTCTCTAGATACAGAATTATTTGTTATCATATTTTACAGAATATTGTTGTTAGTTAATTTGAAGCTACTTTCACACCTTATTTTAATTTATCTTTTTTTCTTTCCCTCTTTTCTATTATGTTTCAGTTTTTAATAAGTGTATGTTTCCTTTTCTTTGTTTATGTTTTATCAATTAATTTGTTAGTCGTGAACATTGTAATTGGGCTTTGCCTGTTATGTTCATCAACAAATGAATAAATAAATAAATAAATAAATAAATAAATAAATAAATAAATAAATAAATAAATAAATAAATAAATAAATAAATAAGTAAGTAAATAAATAAATAAATAAATAAATAAGTAAGTAAATAAATAAATAAATAAATAAATAAGTAAATAAGTAAATAAATAAATAAGTAAATAAGTAAATAAATAAATAAGTAAATAAGTAAATAAATAAATAAGTAAATAAGTAAATAAATAAATAAGTAAATAAATAAATAAGTAAATAAATAAGTAAATAAGTAAGTAAATAAGTAAATAAATAAGTAAGTAAATAAATAAGTAAGTAAATAAGTAAGTAAATAAGTAAATAAATAAGTAAGTAAATAAGTAAATAAATAAGTAAGTAAGTAAATAAGTAAATAAATAAATAAAATACTATGTTATTAACAGGCAGCCCATTTTCGTTCTCAAACAAGTTAGGAAAGTCAACGGTTAGTATATCCTGGCCTAAATGCTTCCATCAGGACGCTACGAAAGGTATAACCTAGCTTCGGTACAGATCAATAATAATAATAATAATAATAATAATAATAATAGTGATAGTGATAGTGATAGTGATAGTGATAGTGATAGTGATAGTAATAGTAATAGTAATAGTAATAGTAATAGTAATAGTAATAGTAATAGTAATAGTAATAGTAATAGTAATAGTAATAGTAATAGTAATAGTAATAGTAATAGTAATAGTAATAGTAATAGTAATAGTAATAGTAATAGTAATAGTAATAGTAATAGTAATAGTAATAGTAATAGTAATAGTAATAGTAATAGTAATAGTAATAGTAATAGTAATAGTAATAGTAATAGTAATAGTAATAGTAATAGTAATAGTAATAGTAATAGTAATAGTAATAGTAATAGTAATAGTAATAGTAATAGTAATAGTAATAGTAATAGTAATAGTAATAGTAATAGTAATAGTAATAGTAATAGTAATAGTAATAGTAATAGTAATAGTAATAGTAATAGTAATAGTAATAGTAATAGTAATAGTAATAGTAATAGTAATAGTAATAGTAATAGTAATAGTAATAGTAATAGTAATAGTAATAGTAATAATAATAATAATAGTAATAATAGTACAAATAATAGTAATAGTAATAATAATAATAATAATGGAGCATTACAAATGTAAGTGGAATTCCTACTAAATTGAAATGGTCTGTCCATTTACTTTTTAACCACATAAAAGCACTAACACTGCGAAACTAGCTCTGTACACAATATTAGTGCTACATATGACAGATAATATAATTAGATCGATAATAATACTGAACTAGTATATACAAAATATATTATAGAATATAATAGTAAACATGATACACATTAACTGTAAATACTATATATACAATTAATTCATTTAACGAAATCTACTCCGCTACGGTGAACAAAAACATATATTCTGAGATTATGAAATTCATATCTTTTACTATAACTGCCAGTAAAAATTTGTTTAACCTAAGAAAGTATTCTTCCTACGTCACATGACGTTACAGGGACAAAATAATAATAAAAAAATCAATATATAAATTATCAATACTTACATTTTATAAAATATATCAGTGGCGTATACTGGTTAAAGGGTTTGGGCTACCGCTGACCCTATTATTACACAAAATATATATAACAATTACTTTAATTTAAATTAATATGGTAAAACTAATAATACAAAATTATTACATTATGTTATATTATAAACTTTTTCTTTTGTAATTTCCTTGGGCTACCGCCGGTAGCCCGCAAAATACGCCCCTGAAATATATACAAATAGTTCGTTTATCAAAACCAATCCCGTTGCAGTGAACGAAAACATATATTCTGAAGTTATGAAATGCAGATCTTTTATGAACATCACATAAAATCTGTTTAAACTAAGAGAATGTTCTTTCTACATCAAATGACGTTACAGGGGTGTATTTATATCACATTACATCATTATTATGTAATGATCTCGAGCGTACCTGCTTCAATTTTACCACGTGACCTAATAGATGTAGCTACCAGAAGAAACTACTCATTCCGCTGTACGTTTGGGAACGAAAATACGCTGTCTGGTTATTAAGCGTCGATCAAATTTGTGATAGTAAAATGAGGCGAGGATTCGCCATAAATTACCTGACTTTCGTCTTACATTTCGAGAAAACCTAGGAAAGAACCCAAACGGGTAATCAGTCCAAGCTGGAATCGAACCCACATTCTAGCGCAAGTCCTGATCAGCAGGCAAACAGTACTATCGGTTGAACTTTGGTTTGAAGTTTTGCCAGACATAGTGGCTCTAGAAGTTTATATAATAAACAATCTTGCAAGAGCTCTGCTATTTCATGTAATTCGTAACGTCCTGTAATTCAGGAATAATAGACGCCCATTCAGTAAACGTGTATGATCCGGGAATGGTGAATTCTCTAGATGAGAGTAACGTTCGAGTTTCATAATGTCTACACAGGATGGCTCATGCATGAGATGTAAATTACTGAAAGTTGAGTATCGTTTACTCTCTAAGCTCAGTGAATGAGCTGTGAGTAACTTCAGGACAACCTTGGGGAAACTTGTGATGGCAGGGAGTTACAACAAACTTTGCGAAGTAGCTATGTTGCTCTTGATCCCTCTTGTGACAAGAGACAAATTATACTGACGTTAAATGCACGCTAATACAAAAATTGATACGGCTCTTCACAAATTTTCCTCTAGTGTGTATTCAAATTATGAACTCTAGCAAGAACAACTAAGTAAAGCGCTATTTATGTTGAAATGCAATATTTGCAAGCATTCTGCTCCATAAGTAATTACAGTTCCATTGTTATACGCGTAAGGAGTTTTGAGAAACAATTCTGAAGTGGATATCCTAGTTTGGAAATTTTTACATTTATGTTATATCGCTCTCTCTGGTCGAGAAGTTTCTATGTTCGCATAGTAATATTTATTCTTCTGATCTTTAGACTAATTCAGGAACGGGAGAAGCTACAAGAGTGTTTAGCCACTTAATCTCTTCCCTTACCATATATTTTACCAGTTTAGTGAAAAAAAAAATGTCATATTTTTTTATTTTCGTAATGAGGTCATTTAATATTGCAGAATCACTGTACATCACTAATTTTCTTACATACTTAAAAAATCACTATGAAATAGACATAGGCTACATTCTTACCTGAATTATTATCCCGAGTTATCTCGTGCACCTTGATTCCAGCTCTGGTAGTTGTCCCACTTTGATTTTCTCCTGAACTATTTACCAACTTATGTTTTTTTTATGGATTAATTTATGAGGTACAATACCAGTGCTGTTATCAAGGCGTTAAATGTTGCTCGTCGTGTGATAGACTCGAAAGCAGGGTATTACGCACAGTGGCACATTGCATTCCCGACAGTAGTATCTGCTCTCCTATATGAGAGCGTTTTGAGAAGAATGATGTAGCAGTCATTGAATATTTGTACCAGTACATCTGTTCTTCAGGTTTGTGAATAATGTTCTGCAGTATCACTATGCCCAAAAGTACACGTATTTCAGAGTCTGTAGTAGGCCGCCACGAATTATTTTCAGCGTTCTGTGAACACTTATTAGCATGCCGAATCGTCTCCTCGAATATAATGTTGATGAGGTCATTATTAAAGAATAATTAAAAAAATTGAGAATTATCGTTATAAGAAACAATGTTAAAATTTCAGGGAATGGGGACCTCGGAGGTGCAGAAGAAATGATGCCAGATGTCTTCTATTCAAACCACTGTCGAAAAGACGCGACATCAACTGATCTGAATTTGTTTATTGGTCTATAACTTCGTCTTCTGATACCGATGTTTCATTTCCTAATCTTCTACAGGAATATATTCCTGATCAAAAGTTTCGGACTCACTAACTTGATCCATCTTTACACAAAACAGCATAAAAAACACTAAACACAAACAGAAACTGCCAAAACTAACTATCATCTACTCACTACAGTGTGTGAATGCTATATGAGCATAGAATTCCACTCGCAAGGAAAAGTACAAAAAACACCACCAGATATAGCAATATCACTAACTTCTGTAGCCATCTAGTGAGGAAAAGGTTAATCGGGATATAATCCTTAGCAGCGAAAATGGGACTCAAACGAGTTAACTCGGGTCAATAAATTTTGACACAAGTTAGCAACCCGAGTTAACTCAGGTTAATCAGGGAAGTGATTAAACGACTGATCTACAAAATCATGGTTACAAACATAATAAACTGATAACTGTATCAGTAACAATTTGAAAACAAAGGCAAAGATTTGAACTTCATTTCAAAATGTCGGAATATTTACGAAGAAAATGTTACAAATTCCGTAAGATTCAAACAGAGAGAAAGAAGGCAAAACGTCGAACAAAATGAGGAGACACTGAATGGTCCCGAGCGAACACGGGTCTGACAGAAACACTGCAAAGAGACCGATTGATTACTAAACCAGGTCGATTTATTACTGAATTAATTGCAACAATTCCAATTTCGGAAACAGTCGAGAGCAAATGACGGTCGAGTATGTACAAAGCCATTTCGATAGAATCTGTGTTCGCACGAACATTAATGAGAACTGAATTCTCGTATACATGGACGAACTCAATAAGGCAAATTACTGAAATTTACAGTAATGCCCTCTTATTCGCGGAATATGTATCTGTATCTTTACATAGATTCTTCGCCCAACAGTGAAAAGTCACTCAATTGAGTGCGCTCCTTGAATAATGGCAGTTAACTTAATTATATATATAATGTCAACATATATGTCGAACTTGGAGTCAGGCCACAAAGGAAAAAAACATTGGAGGAGAGGGATTCGATCTGGTGTTGTGGATTAAACTTCGGTGTAGCTCAGTGGTTAGAGCGTTTGGTACGTAGAACCAAGGACCCGGGTTCGATCCCCGGCGTCGCACAGTGGTTCCAAATACAAACCTAGCAGGACAAAATTAATAACTCTCCTCGTTTCCAATAGATTTTCATAAAATTTTGTATACAGATTACAAATAGCATTTTGCATTTGCGTATAAACTCTGATTACGATTGGATAAAATAAACCACCCTTTTACAGGGTTTGAATTTTAAAGAATTATAATAATTTTACAAAACTGATTTTCGCAGGGATTGGAACGAAATCACAAATGCATTATATACTTTCTACTTGATTTTAATGTGTGAAAGATGTTAAAAATACACAACAGTCGTACATATTGAGTCAAATATAATTTAATTTTTTTAATAAAATAGCCTACATATTAATACAATTTTAACATAACCGCTAACTCTGGTTAAATAAACCTATATTAGAAATATTTAGTGATATTTGGGAGAGTTGTAACTCTATTAATTTTCAAACATCACCACCACCACCACCACCACCACCATCGTGGTCGTGGAGCAGTCTCAGTAGGTCTACATCAGAAGATACACTTTTTATACTCTTTTGGCGTTAGATACGAAGACTGCTTACCATCGGGCCAGAGGAAATTCCATCAAATCGATCGTCGTATTGGCTCTACAAAATTTGCGCGCGTGATAAGCTTATTCCCTGAAATTCTTGTAATCCTTATTTCAGACTTCTTAGGGTTCCTCGGACATCATCCCAACTGAAGTACGGCTTCCTTTATCAAATGCGCACCATGGGTAAGTATTTTATGCACACTTTGCGGCATGTAATACCACTTATATTTCTGGATGTTTAATTCTACAGTGCCCAAACAGTATTTTTTCAAACTCTCCAATATTAATACTGTACCCACTGGTGATTGTTTTAAGCAGTGGTCGGCAAAGATTACGTCATATAAAATGCAGCCCGCAATACACAGCGAAGGGGAATGTAGGAGAGAAGGATATCCAGATTGCTTAACTTTAAATGAACAAGTGTTGGCTAAGGGGAGGGAAGTCATGCCTTACCCCTCCGCCCTGGTTGTATATTAGCCTAAGGGGCTAATTCGCGAGTTACGAAATGACGACCACTGGTTTTAAAGATGGTTCCAAATCACTGAACCAAGCCTTCATCTACGCCAGTAGTTTCTGATGCCAAACCTGGATCTTCAAAGAACCTCCGCGCGTTAATCCCGTCATTAGTCGTACCAAATTCTGGTGTGGGAATGTCGACATGAAGTCCCATTTCTTTACGTAAGCTATCTCGTTTTCTTTTCTTTCATTCATTTTCGTGACCCTTTCTGAGTAAAAACCTAACACTTGCTTTACCATTTCTGCTGCATCAGGCCTGTATGTTGATCTCAAATCCATTTCTGCGGCAAGAGCAATCTCATCAACAAAGTGTTTTTCCACCAAAGGCTTCAGCTTCCTTTTCTGACTTTTCTCAGCACATTCATGAAACGGCTTTTGTGGACGATTTTTGTTTTTTCTTTGCTAGACACAGTCTATTTAAAAAAAGTCATTTTAACACTTAACCAATCCTTGTATTTCCTTAAGAAAATTTTTTTAATTCGTAGAGGCAATTAGTCCATTGCTCTTTAAGTTTCATTCAGAATTCAGCACTTTTTTCTGCACTAATTTACGATCATGTCCCTCAGAATCTCCTAAACCATTTTAATTAATACATACTCAAACACACAGGCTAATCTTCTTAAAATATTATTTTCTTTTCACGAAATGCAAACTAGTTCTCTTTTTAGAATTCCGTCCACCATCATTAAAATATAAATAAAAGGAGAAGGTGGTTCAAGTTGGTTATAAAACCTTTATAATTACATACATAAATGACTAATGTAAATGCTGAACCTGCTCTGACAATGGCCTTTTGTGGCCTTTGCTTTTGCGGGCCTGCTACAGCAAATAAAATTTTCATGGAACACTTCTCTGTATATTAATGAGTATTACAACTAAATAACACAATGTTAAAGTTCGAAAATGCACCACAAATGTAGGGGTATACCTGTAGTTTTATTCATCGAAACTCTAAGGGGATTGGCAATATATTATATCTTCACACATCGATGTTCCGAAGGTAACTCGCAGGGCGATGCTAACGAGAATAGAATGTCTGTGCTGAACACTTGACTTCTACCTGCTCCTGTGCAGACCACAATAATTTTTATGGAAAACTGAATACGAATTGTAGATACACGACTATTTAGGATTGTAGAACTGCAGTATTTATATTGTTTTGAAGCTCAAACTTTTATACCTTTTGTCCAGTCAGATTTGAGTTTGGAACCACTGTGCGTCGGAGCGAATTTTTCTCCTTATTAACCATTGTTACCATAACAGATATATTCTGTAGGACCAGAAAATTAATCTTTACAAAGATTAGTTTTATAGTTGGTGAAAGTCTTAGAAATAACCCAGGCAAGCAACGAGCCCAACCAAAGTTCCTCTCTTCAACTCAGCTACACCGATAGCTGTTGGGATGTTAACTTCACAGAGAATTTTGACAATTCCTTGTGTTAATGACTAAAGATGTACTTGGATATTATATCGTATTATATAGTATTGTGTTGTATAGTATTGTATTGTATTTATTTACATTCCATGATATTCGTACGTCGCTTCATAACTAGAATATGGTAAATTTTAAAAAAATCTTAGTAATACTACAAAGTATTAATTATAGTCACAGTCTAGTTCAAATATATACAGAAGAGTTTTACAATATACTAGTACAACACAAGGGGTTAGTGCCGATACCTAATACAAGACACAAACATTCATTCAACGTTGCTAAAAGTCATAAATTCACCTATACAATAGAGCCGTGAAAAATTAGGTACTCCTTTAATTTGGCTCTAAATAATCCAATGTTTTGAGTTAAAATTTTTAAATGCATAGGGAAGTTATTAAAAATTTTACTGCCATATTTCGCACCCCACGTTCGAGGTGACTTATGCCACTTCTTTTCTAAATTATCCAAACGTGCTAGATTTTTCTCCATACTGTTAATAACTGGTTATTCCCGAGGGTTCGACGTTGTCTAATATAAACCATTCTACTTCGTCTCGATGTTCCTCGATCAATTTCTGCTCCTGGTACACAAAGTGGAGAAGATTGGCTGCAATGCTGTATACGTTTAGAAATTGCTTTTTCTTTTTATAGATAAAGAGAGTGACCTTTTGGTTCTTTTGTAGACGTAAGTCTGTCCACAATGAACAGCATGAGCCAGTTGCTTGTTCTTTTAATTTTGTTTAATAGTGATTAACCACTGCGATGTGACCTGCAACTTTCTTGAGAAAGGTATCGTCATAGGGGAGTGACTTAATTGAAGAAGACAATTTCTCAACTACGTCAGTGGTAGGAACTTTGACCACTGTATTTAAATTGTTAGCCAGAGGAAAATAGCCATCGCTGTAAGAGCACCAGCCAGTGTCAACACCGACGTATACTTCAAATTTTTTCTATGGATTTATGTTCCCGATCTGGGTTCGAGAAAGATCTCCACATTAATTTTATTTCGTACGAGATATAATGTTTCTCATGACGACATCCTTAGCTAATAATGAAGGATGGATAAGGATAGAGGATGGGTAGAACAGAGAAAAATTCTCTCCGCCACCCGGACTTGAACCCGGGTTTTCAACTCTACGTGCTGACGCTTTATCCACTAAGCCACACCGGATTTCAATTCTGATGCCGGATCGAATCCCCTCAGTTCAAGTTTTATCTCTCAGTTTTCCCTTTGGTGGCTTACCCTCATGTACTGTGTCACAGAATATGTGACAGTGGCACAATTTCCAACGCACTATGTACAGAGGTGCACTCATTACGAGTAAGTGGCCGGGATCCGACGGGATGAGCGCTGTCTTGAATCACTAAGTGATTACTTACGCATATCATATTATGATGTACCGAAGTACATACGATATCTCCTTGCAGGAATTCTGCGTTACCATATGATGAAGGATGGATAGAACATTATAAGTTCTGATATGGGCATTATAGAGAGTCTCTCATAGGCTGATTTTATGAACTTTGACCCCGTTATTAGCATTGTCTGAAACTGAAAAATATAGGCTATACACATTTTTCATTAGTCAATATTTATTTAATCTGTGACCACATTACAGTGTGTTTCAGCTCTTTCTAGTGAACCTGACTGTCAAAAACAGAAGAACTTTTCAAAATTATCATTACTTCCATAAGGATTATGTAGAAGTGTTGCAACATATTTTGTGCTATTACATTCATTTCTTTATACTCATAAGATCAAAATGTAGTCTTTGCGGCATTGATTGTTGTTTGTGTAACTTTATCATACACTTTGTCCAACATTTTAAGGACTTCTCTGGTTGGTGGTGTTTTGCAGGTTGTTTGGAAGACGATTTTAAATTCATGGAATCTACTATAACCTATAGGTTGTTACACCCATAGGAAACCTTCGTAGAATAGGCATGCATTTACAATTTTGTGGAGGACTTCATTCAGTCCAAAAAAAATGGTATCTTCCGTGTCTCCGTGGAAGTGTTACAACCAGTGGCAGCGTTTTTACACGTGTCCTCGAGTACTATGTTCAGTCAGTGAGCATTTGTTACCAGTGCAACTAGAATGGTACCGCTCAAATACACGCCACGTCAGCAATCTACCGATCACAGTTGTCAGTTTTATGACCACTGACTGCGGCAAAGGCAAGTGCTCGCATATAGCGTTTTCTGGGGTGTCCTTGAATACAGTGTGCAGTCAGTGGTATCTGTTGCCATTTCAGCTGAGAATGGTACCACGTCCTAAACACAAGTCACGTCAGCAATCTGCCAATCACAATTGTCAGGTTCATTGCCCACAGACCGCAGCAAAGATAAAATACTCGCTCTTAACGTTCCCATTACTTATTTCACACGCCAAAAACGGTGGCTTTGATTATACAACTTACAGTGGTTGGTGATTCAAGATTGAAACACACTTCATGAGATCACACTATGAACACGGTTGAGCAGGAACTAGGGCTTTCACCTGAAACAGGACGATCGTCAATGTCTATGGATATTTTTTATTCACATCAATGTAGAGCGGAACCCGCAGAACTGAAACTTCTGAGGCTGGAAGTGTCAGCGGTTCAGGGAGTTCGGCAAAAGTTTGACCGCAGATTAATTGTTGGACTTTCGGACTCAGTCTTGTTGCTTTGTGAACAGTTATTCCAAATTTATAATACTTGTGACAATTATCCATATTGTGTTAACAATTTATTTAGAATAAATCCGATTTCTCATACATATTATGAAGAGATTGACTACATAGATTCATAACTGGAAGTCTAAACAGAATGTTGAAGCTCGACAGCTAATGATTACAATCAAGATAGACTGTCACTCTAACCAATGTAGAAACGGTGTATAACATTTTCGCTCTCAGCTTGGAACAAAAGACTAGAGTAAATAATACCTCCGGCATTTAAATAACAGAGAACGCTTGTACGGTAGTGCTCATATTTTTTATTTTTATTTTATCGCCAACAAAGCGTTGAAACTTCTGTACAATAACTTTTTTTAGATAAACCCGTTGCAAGCAGTAAAAAATATATATTTTGCACTCTTAATTACAAGTAGAAACAAGATATCAGTGTTGTGCAATTGTGTGTATATCCTCCAGCCAGCAATTTTATTGATACAAGGATATCAAAATCGAGGCGACTTTTTATTTTGATTGCTACAATTGTCTCATTTCACTTTAAATTACGCTGTAACTTCTGACCTTCTTAGCCGAAAATGTTTTCATTGTGTCATTCATATTATTATGAGTTTTTTCTGTGACTTTGAAGTCAAGGTAAACATAAATATTAGACGTAGCAATAACATCAAATATAAAACCGACGGGAAAAATGGTTTCTTTGAAGTCCTCTTATTTTTTCCTACACAACATCCAGGAAAAAGAACAATGTTTTCTCGGTTATCGTTTTGACTCCTTTTCACTCATCATTTGCGCATCACGTAGGAAGTTGTTTTGCATGTATTTACTTTCTCAACCCTGCTTGAAACAATAAAATGTATATCAAGTCTATTAGCAGGTTCGTTTGAAAGGCACAAAAAATTTCAAATACTGTTGATATTAAAATTTCATTATTTTTGCAGTACAAAATGTGGTGTGTTGTTCAAATGTCGTTTGTTGTATAATCAGCTGTCCTAAGAAAAAGAAGACCTTCTCCGGTTGGTGGTGTATTGGAGACCTTTGGGGAGGCCGAGACGTAGATGGGAGGATAATATTAAAATGGATTTGAGGGAGATGGGATATTATGATAGAGACTGGATTAATCTTGCACAGGACAGGAATCGAAGGCGAGCTTATGTGAGGGCGGCAATGAACACCCAGGATCCTTAATTAAAAGCCATAAGTAAGTAAGTGGTTGAAATATGTCATGCACAAAAGTAATCAGCAGTAAATCAATTGTAATGAATTTATATAATAATTTTACAAAAGACAGAGGATTAAGGCAAAAACATTATTTCAAAACTGAAATATTTGTGATATATAATTATGATTTTTTGATTATTTATTTATGAATTAACAGTATATATCACGTTAGATAATATTGTATCTATATTTTTCTACTATTCGACAGATACTGGAGAAAAAATGCGAGTATAAGGGTACAGTACATCAGTTATTCATTGATTACAAAAAGGCATATGACTCGATTAAGAGAGAAGTTTTATATAATTATGTTATTGAATTTGGTATTCCCAAGAAACTAGTTCCATTAATTAAAATGTGTCTCAATGAAAATTACAGCAGAGTCCGTATAGGCCAGTTTCTGATGCTTTTCCAATTCACTGCGGACTAAAGCAAGGAGATGCACTATCACCTTTACTTTTTAACTTTGCTCTAGAATATGCCATTAGGAAAGTTCAGGATAACAGAGAGGGTTTGGAATTTAACGGGTTACATCAGCTTCTTTTCTATGCGGGTGACGTGAATATATTAGGAGAAAATCTACAAACGATTAGGGAAAACAGGGGAATTTTACTTGAAGCAAGTAAAGCGTAGGTTTGGAAGTAAATCCCGAAAAGAATAAGTATATGATTATGCCTCGTGACCAGGATATTGTACGAAATAGAAACATAAAAATTGGAGATTTGTCTTTCGAAGAGGTGGAAAAATTAAAATATTTTACAGCAACAGTAACAAATATAAATTACACTCGGGAGGAAATTAAACGCAGAATAAATATGGGAAATGCGTGTTATTATTCTGTTGAGAAGCTTTTGTCATCTAGTCTGCTGTCAAAAAATCTGAAAGTTAGAATTTATAAAAGTTATGTTACCGGTTATTCTGTATGGTTGTGAAACTTGGACTCTCACTTTGAGAGAGGAACAGAGATTAAGGGTGTTTCAGAATAAGGTTCTTAGGAAAATATTTGGAGCTAAAAGGGATGAAGTTACAGGAGAATGGAGAAAGTTACACAACGCAGAACTGCACGCATTATTTTCTTCACCTGACATAATTATGAACATTAAATGCTGACGTTTGAAGTGGGCAGGGCATATAGCAAGTATGGGCGAATCCAGAAATGCATATAGAATGTTAGTTGAGAGACCGGAGGGAAAGAGACGTTGATGGGAAGATAATATTAAAATGGATTTGAGGGAGCTGTGAGATGATGATAGAGACTGGATTAATCTTGCTCAGGATAGGGACCAATGACGGGCTTATGTGAGGGCGGCAATGATCCTGCGGGTTCCTTAAAAGCCATTTCTAAGTAAGTATATTTTTCTAAGGGAAAGAATATCTATTATACTTGAATTATTATGTTGTGTCACGAAGCCTTGGAAGAAAGAAACAAGCATTGGTACGTAAATATGTACAAACGGAAAAAAAAAAAACAAAAACAATAACAGAACAAAAAAAAAAACAAAAAGAAATTATTTTCTAAGCTTCCATATCATTGTTCAACTGTTGTAATTCCAATATGTATAATGTTAAATCACATTTCCTTATATTACAAGAGTTCATTTTCTCACTTGAAGGATCTCCTGGAGACGTGTGACGTTTATTTTAGATGTAAAATTCTCCATATCAGGTAATATTACGTTAGCAGTTGCAATCCTTAAAACTGTACATAAAGTATTGTCTATCAGTCAACTTCTATATTAGATTTATCAAGTTTCATGAAAGAAATAACTGTTTACAGCTATACGTACTATATTATTTCTAAAACAAATTTGTATTTTATTATTTAAGATAAAAAGTAAACATTGAAGTAAATAAGGGAATAGTGCAAATCTAGTCTTTCAGGTAAAGCTTCCTGTAAAGCATTGAATAACGTCAAGGGAAAAATTGTTCCGGGGCCGGGTATCGATCCCGGGACCTCTGGTTGAACGTACCAGTGCTCTGCCAATTGAGCTACCCGGGAACTCCACCCGACACCGTCTCAATTTTCCCCTTTATATCCACATAACTCGCGTGGGCTGACGAAACGCCAGAGACCCACGTCACTGTGTACGTTAGCAGAAAACCACAATTCCAAGTCACACAGAGTTTGTGTGCACTCGATGTGGGTCTCTGGCGTTTCGTCAGCCCACGCGAGTTCTGTGGATATAAAGGGGAAAATTGAGACGGTGTCGGGTGGAGTTCCCGGGTAGCTCAGTTGGCAGAGCACTAGTACGTTCAACCAGAGGTCCCGGGATCGATACCCGGCCCCGGAACAATTTTTCCCTTGAAATTATTCAAGGGAATAGTGATCACTTCGATGTTCTGTACTTTTTAGCATGAAGTCGAGTGACGCACCACTAACTATTGTGAATACTCATATTTAAATAATTAATTTTAACATTATTTCCGTTCTGGTTTCCGTTCCCAATTTATTGTGAACCAGCCTTTTTGTGTGCTGTCTTTTACAGTAGAGCACGCGGCGCAACAAATATCTTCAGTCACAAGTTGCCGTGATGATTTCGTGACATCACTAGTTTATTGGAAGTGATGTTTGTTACGGGCAAAATAAAGATTGAGAACAGATTTTAAAGCCTTTTTTTTTAATTGAAAGGAAAAAAATTGGAAAACCAGTAGCCAGAAATAAAGCAGTTCATGAAAGATAAGACATTGTGAGTAAACAGTTTGGTATCGTAATCACAGACACAGCTGCTGCATGCTGGGTTTCTTCGTTTGTGTATAGAATGGAAATACATTAAGAGGTTGACTTCTTTAAAGAATCTGCTTAAACCTCGAGAGGTTTTCGGCCTCATTCACATGCTCCCTCCATTCTATTCTGACGTGTGCTTTATCTTCAGTTCTTCCAATGCGATTTAGGTCTAGGCGAACTTGATCTTTCCATCTCAATTTGGGTCTACCCTATGTTTTTTTCTGGCTTGTTTTCCGAGGCTTGTGAATGTATCTGGACGGTGTGTTTTTTTAAAAGGAGGGGTGTTGACCTAGCCGGGAGGATTGAATTAGCCCAGCAACCGACCTTCCCCCTATCCATCACCTGAGGCATGGCCTGTGTACTCCGTGACAGGCCAGCAGAAATAAAAATAACACTGAAACTCAAATGTATAAGGTGTCAAGGAAGAAACATAGTAAGCTGTTAATGTAACTATACAGAGTGTTTCAAAAATACGGGGCATAATTTCAGGTATGTATTTCCCACATGTAGACAATCAAAATAGTTCATTACAACATGTGTCCGGGAATGCTTCATTTCCGAGTTATGGCCTTCACAACATTGAAATTCACCGGAACGTTTTTCTTTCCGCAGATCGTTGCCGTCAAAGGAGACATTAAGAGGGCACTCTGACAGTTCATTCCGAGGCGAAGGTTACATTCAGTGTTGTGTAGGCGTTAGACTGTGCGACACGTATTCAAATCAAGAGCTGGCAGAGATACAGTTCATGTACGGTAAGGCGGACGGCAATGCTGCGCTGGTTCGTCGTTTGTACCAGGAGAGGTACCCACAGTGACAATGTCCAGATCGGAAGACATTTGTACATCTCCATTACCGTCTGTGCGAGTATGGAAAATTTAACTCGATGGATAGGTAGAGGTGACCACGCTCACCTGATCCGAACCCTCTCGATTTCTACTTGTGGGGCCATTTAAAATCATTGGTGTATTCGTCTCCGGTGCCTGATTTGGAATCCCTTCGGAATCGAATTGTGGCATGTTCTGAGGACATACGCAATACTCCTGGAGTTTGGGATCGTGTTCGCAGGTCAATGAGACATCGATGTGAAGTCTGTATTCAAGCAGGAGGTGGACATTTTGAACATCTTCTGTAATGACAACGACCTGCGGAAAGAAAAACGTTCCGGTGAATTTCAATGTTGTGAAGGCCATAACTCGGAAATGAAGCATTTCCGGACACATGTTGTAAGGAACTATTTTGATTGTCTACATATGGAAAATACATACCTGAAATTATGCCCCGTATTTTTGAAACACCCTGTATAACAGTATCGCTTTAAGAAAAAAATATAATTAGACGTAGGCAATTTCCTTGGGGCGTTACATTTGCTACAGAGAATCTTTTACTTACTTTGCACACGACTTTGACTTCGCACAGTGACGCTTGAGCGAAACACAACTGAATTCACATTTACTTGCCATTCAATTCAGTTGAGTTCACTTCAGTTGAGCTGTGTCCATTAACGTTGCTACAATATTGTGTTTACATTGCATTTAATTCTTCAGTAGACAGTATTATTTTATGTTGAGTATATTTTTGTTGCTATAGTATTGTGTTGTGTTTGAGTCTTACGATGTCATCCGTGCATTCGCGTAGTGAGTGTGGAGCTGAGAGGATAAAAAGAAAGGAGGGTAATCCAGGCAAATAAGCTTGAAATCGGTGCGACGAATATGACGTCAAATACACCTTTTACGCCCCATAATCCACCGCGAAATACCACCAACTGCCAAATATTAAATTGCTACTATAGCTTTCGGTCATATACGTAAACGGATTAAAATGGATGTGGAGGTAACAGGAGTATTAGCAGAATATTATATCAATTATACATTTCACTGTATACAGGGTGTTAAACAAAAATATCCAATATTTTAGGATGTAATAATATAGATCAAAACAAGGAAAAAAGTCTAATAAACATGGGTCCTACAACACATACTTTCTGAGATCTGAAAACTTGTTCAATGTGCCGTTCATTCATGGCAATGCATTCTCTGCCCTACAATACAGCAGGCTGCCAGATAACCATACCTTAGTTGACACCCCTGGCATGGAATAATGATACGTCGCAAGGAATACTGAAAACAAAAGTCTGGTTGCGGATATGAGCGGTGTTTAGTAGAGATGGTGTGGTGAATTTTCGTAATCGGCATGTGTGGGCTGATGAAAATTCCCATGTAGTTGAAGAAATAAGGCAACGGCACCGATTCTCAATCAACTTATGGACAGGAGTTCTTGGCGATAGATTAAGACCATACGTGCTACCACAGGGATTAACTGGGGCTCGTTATCAGGACTTTCTTATTAACATATTGCCTACCTTGCTGGAGTATGTGCCATGACACCAAAGACTACAGATATGGTTCATGCATGATGGCACATCAGCACATATTTTTCCGCAATGAGAGTGAACACCTGACGCTGACATTTCAGGACCGTTGGATTGATTGGGGAGGCCCCACACCTTGGCCTGCTCGTTCCCCAAACTTAAATCCCCTAGACTTTTGGTTTTCAAGAACAACAAGGGGCCTGTTTCACAATGTTTACAAGCGTTGTAATTTGTAAACTTTGCTTGTAGATTGTAAACTTCTGTTTCACAATATTGGTTTGTAATGTTGAACTTTACAAAGGAAATAAAATCTTTACAAATTAAATTTTGCTCACTTTACAAGCATTCTGTTTCACAATGAAGGGTAATTTTACAAACGTGTAAACTTTACTTGTAAAGTTAGCACATTTTTCTAAAATAGCTCTGAGATGTGTAAAGTTTGATATTGCAACAAATTCTGAATAAATACAATAAAGATATATTTATTAAATTAATTTTTGAGTAACTGGGTAATATTAAGAATTAAACTAGAGCAGTTTTGATGTTATTAAGTAGTTCTAATGACTCGGACGAAGATATTGAATTTAGGCCTAATCAAACAAAGACGTATACGTAAAATTTTCCGGCCAAGAATTAATAATACGTTCGTATCATTGTATGGATTTAATGAAAGGTTTCGAATGAGTCCCGCGCTATACTTCAGAATACCGCATGAGTATTTATATACGAAGACTGTATTTAATTAATAATCGCACTTAAAAAAGAAGTTCCCTGCACCAAAAATAAATTAATTCAATAATACAATAACGACACTGAAGTCGTTTCGAGTCCCGTTTCGCTGGAATCTCTACTCCAAGATATGGGACATCACATCCAACATGGAAAAGTGGTGCCCAAACCTCAAAGCGAGAACTGTATTGTTTTGCATTGGTTTAATATACTAGCTGTCAGTCCTGTCAGTTCCGTGCGTTAGTAGATAAGCACGGAATTTCTAAGTGATATGTGCAAAAGTGCCCATAGGGTAATTGATGTTGTTAAAAGAGTTAAATTCGAGACAGGTTTTTGATAATAAATACAATAAATAAACACTTATTAAATTGATAATGGATAATATTAAGAATTAAACTAAAGCAGTTTTGATGTTATTAAGGAGTTCTAATGACTCAGATGAAGATATTGAATTTAGGCCTAATCAAACGAAGACGTATACGTAAAATTCTCCGGGCAAGAATTAGTAACACGTTCGTATCATTGTATAAATTTAATGAAAGGATTCGAATGAGTCCCGCGCCATACTTCAGAATACCGCGTAAGTATTTATATACGAAGATTGTATTTTAATAAATACTCGAACTTAATAAATAAATAATTCAATAATGCAATAGCGACACTACTTACGCGGTATTCTGAAGTCGTTTCGAGTCCCGTTTCGCTGGAATCTCTCCTACCTACAAGATATGGGACATCATATCCAACATCCAAAATAGAAAAGTGATGCCCTAACATCAAAGCGAGAACTGTATTGTTTTGCATTGGATGCATACTAGCTGTCAGTTCCGTGGGTTAGCAGATAAACACGGAATTTCTAAGATATCAGTGTGCAAAAGTACCCACAGGGTAGTTGATGTTGTTAAAAGAGTTAAATTCGAGGCAGGTTTTTGATCACCAAAATGTTATTTACTATAGCACAGAATTTTTATGCTGCTGATGGGATCACTAATGTTTGAGAGGTTAGGAATGCAACATTAATAAATACTGATGGATCAACACAAACAATTAACCTGATTTTGTGTTTAGACATCGTAATTATTTTATCAATTGCATATTTGTACGTGGACCAAATCTGTTATTTACTTATTTAACTGAATTTTATGCTAACTTTGGTCATTTAAGTAATAGAATTATTGGTATACTCGACCAATCACATCACATGAAACTCCATTGTCGCCAATATATAAAAATCTAAATACTTTTAATTTTTTTAACAATATTTCATACTTTCTGTTGGTGAAATATGAATCAGCAAGCTTAGAATAATCTATTTTAGTACAAAATATAAACATATGTATCGACAGTAGTAAAAATACAGCGATTTTAGCTCTGCTCCTTAGCGATTTTAGTAAACTGTCGTTGGCGATATTGTGTAACCAATAATGCGTATTTGTAAATTTCTTTAGCTGATTTTGTAAAGTTCGTCAGACTTTACAAACTAATAAAATAGCATTGTGAAACACAATTTACAAGCATTTGTAATCTTTTACTTGTTATTTGTAAATTGGTAATTTATAATTTGTAAGGATTGTGAAACGGGCCCCAGATCAGTTTCAAAGAGTGCGTGATTCCTTACGCCGAAGGGCTAAGGAATGCACTGCCATGAATGGACGTCACACTGAGCACCTAATGTGAACAAGTGTAGAGATCTCAGAAAGTATGTGTTGTAGGACCCATGTTTATTAGACATTATTTTCTTGTTTTGATGCATACTAGCACCTCCTAAAATACTGAATACTTTTTTTTAACATTCTGTATTTATTAAAAGTGTTATGGATGTGACATGTGGACTGAATATTTCATTTCCACATTCTTTCTTTTATTTATCAAGAAGAATGTTGGCATTCCTTCATATGTTAAAGCATAGGGGGACATATCAACGGACATATTCTACAGTTGAGCCGAACAGAATATTAGCTTATTTATAAAAAAAAATAACATTGCTGAATTTGACTACACTTCTGAAATATTCATAACAACACGAAAGAATTTCTAATCGTAATAATATGAACAAAACAGCTGATAAACACACCGGAAAAAAGAGATGAACTATGGGTAATTTGATGGCCATACTAGTACAATCTTTTTGGTTCCACCGTTTCAAGCTTATGGCTCAGGGTTGGTGTGGAGACTGTAGGCATGCTCTTTGTTTATGGATTTTGTGGTGGTAATGCGTTGGCTGCTGTTGAGGAATACACACGACTTTTTACCAATCGAAAAATTCCATGTAGCTACATGTGAATGTAAAAAGTCACCATACATCTATTAAAATAACATAAATATGTCTTAACGAAGCATTTTTAATAAATAGAATATGTTGAGAGAGAGATACAAATATAGGCCTAATATAACGTATAAAAAAGAAGGAAAAATAATTCTAGTTCGAATTCCGTTGAAAAAAAAATAGAAACTCAAAGAAATATTTCAAATCAATTCGCAAAAAGTCTTCATATGCAACTAGGTATTCCTCTGAAACAGCTGAACCTCTGTTATAGTTAAGGAGTGTATCAGTGCAGGCCGCCTTTGTGTACTGAAATCATACATCTATATGAAGTGCAAACGACGCGAAACGATTGAAGAGGAGAGAATTATAATTAATTTGCATAATCAATGTAATTCTCTCTCCGAAATATAAAAAACTGTAGGAAGGTCTAGAGTAGTGACCGGCATGTTCCGTGCTCTGTGACGTCATACCACGGAGCCGCCACGCTCTTTGCTCGGAAAACTCTGCATACTGAGCACAGCGTGGAGAGAAGGTTCAACTGAACAGTGGTGGTAGGGCGCCTATGCACTGACAGAGCGCGATCCATTCGTTTATTTTATTTGGTTATTTTACGACGCTGTATCAACATCTAGGTTATTTAGCGTCTGAATGAAATGAAGGTGATAATGCCGGTGAAATGAGTCCGGGGTCCAGCACCGAAAGTTACCCAGCATTTGCTCGTATTGGGTTAAGGGAAAACCCCGGAAAAAACCTCAACCAGGTAACTTGCCCCGACCGGGATTCGAACCCGGACCACCTGGTTTCAAGGCCAGACGCGCTGACCGTTACTCCACAGGTGTGAACGCGATCCATTCGTCTGAGGTAGTATGGGAAGAGCACAATTACAATACATTTGTACAAAATCAAAACTGTACAACCGTGATAAATCAATGTAACAAAATATTTCTGTTTGTAATCAAATTTAATATACTTATAATAATATGAAATTCATAATACAGCCAGCTGCAGAAGCGTTCGTGTTATATAAATGAGGCTCCGAAACTGCTATAATTATACAAATATAGAAATAAATAATTTAAGCAGTACTACAACACTTTGTCTACTCGGAAACTTGAAAACATTTCAAGTGTTTTAACAGACATTTTTCTACACAATATAGAGATTGAACTATCTAGCCCCTACCTTGGTGA
Source organism: Periplaneta americana (assembly GCF_040183065.1). Lineage (NCBI taxonomy): Eukaryota > Metazoa > Arthropoda > Insecta > Blattodea > Blattidae > Periplaneta > Periplaneta americana. The sequence goes on from NC_091130.1 coordinate 118,925,276, forward strand.
GTAGTATGCAAAGTATATTTCAACTTTTGAAACACACCTTCACTTTGTGTCACTACGGTGCCCAAGCTAAATGCTTTGTCGAGATCAAACTGTGTTATGGAGTATGGAGGAATGGCGAAGAGTTTGATTTGTGCCAAGCTGTTTCAGCATGTAAAGAAATTCAATATACAATGCCATTATTCTCTATGCCACACCAATGATTATGACAAATATGGGGGAGAAGATCGGCAAGTACTGGTGCAGCAATTGAAAGATAAATTGTTAATTGAAGCTAGGGGCACACTCTCAGTGAATCAATGGTAAGCTTAAGGCTTAAGATATAGGATTTCACTAGCCATTGCAAAGAACATGCGTTCTTTTAATGACGGGGAATTTGCCAAGAATGTTGCCATCATGACCGCAGAGTAGTTATTCCCTAGCAAAATACAGGAATGTGATTCCATCAATTTATCTCCAAGAACTGTCGTATCATTGCTGCACTGACGCCACTGCGCTGGTGCGTGATAACAGTAGTACGACTCAACTGCTCGCTCTTCCAAGCTCTTGAGGCCTGACTGGCTCTTACGTCATAACTGCAGCTTCTGCCGGCCACCATACAGACTATAATTGACAGAGTTGATGAGTCAAAATCTTTCAAAACTCGAAAGAGATCAAGTCGTCCATCAAAAGTTAATAAACGAGCCGAATCATTGATACTTGGAAAAGTAAAGATAAATCCACATATCAGTGCTCCGAAAATAGCTAGTGAGTTAAATCATAAAATTCAATTAAATATCAGACCTTTAACAGTAAGAAACTGCCTAAGAATTAACAATTTTCACGGTACAGTAACACTAGATGATGTCATGTCAATGAAAGAAATAGGAAAAAGAGGATATTGTTTACTAAAATGCATGTGAATATGACAAAGAAGTTCTGGGATAGTCATATTTACCGACGAAAGCAAGTTTAATGTATTTTCGTCGGATGAGAGGACACTGGTATGGAGGGGAAAAAACACAGAGCTACAGAAAAAGAATCTGAAACCCACTGTGAAACATGGTGGTGGCTCTGTTCTTGTTTGCGGGTGTATGAGCGCTGCTAGTGTTGGATCCTTGCATATTATTGATGATATTATGAACCAGTAACAATATATCATCACAGTGAAAGCTCATTTATATTCATCAATAGAAAAAATGAGCATCAAAGACAATTTTATTTCCACTCATGACAATGATCCAAAGCCCTATGCTTTCATTGTTCGTTTATGGATTCTTTATAACACCCCAAAATATCTAATAGGGATCTATTAATATATTTATTAAAATTATTGCAAAATGTTATGTTAATGAAAGGAATATAAAAAAGAGGATCTTGTTTGCTAAAATGCATATAAATATGATAAAGGAGTTCTGGGATAGAGTCATACTTACCGACGAAAGCAAGTTTAATATATTTTCGTCGGACGGGAGGACACTGTTATTGAGGGGGAAAAAAAACAGAGATCTTGTAAATATATATTGGCTCATGTTGTCATTGTATTTTCTAATAAAAGTTTCAGAAATACTTTATATATGGAGCTTAAATCCATTGCACTTCATCTTCCTACTCAACTCTCAACTTTCTTAATTCTTAAAATAAATAATAAAAATCATGGAACAAAAATAAAAAAACTCCAGTCACCAAATATAAATGCTATATATTTCTGTGGGAATATCTCGACACCAAAATCAGAGAAAAGCAACTGAAGAACAAACAGGATTTGAAGGATGCCCTCTTAGAAGAATGGAATAAATTCCGCCTTCCTAGGCTAGAAGTTTGGTGGCATCAATTTCCAAACGATTCAAAAGAGTTGTAGAACCAAATTAAATCCAACGAAGTATTAATTTCTGTTAATTTGATGAATGGGACATTAATTTGTACCGTAACTTTATGAGAAATTTTTATTTGAAATTTTTAGTTTGTTTTTAAAGAAAACAAATATTTTATATTACCAGAATTATTGGTCCTGATTATATAAATCAGTTGTGTCATTAGGTGTATATGATAAAAATAATTGTTTTACTATGTAATTAAACCCTGCATATAAGTCTATTTACTTAAAATATTTTGTTGTATGAAGACTTTTTACACTCGCTGTGTGTTTTCCCGTGTTTATCGGATGTTACCTGAAACTGGCAAGTTACCTACTGTTCCATTGAGTTCCAAAAGAGAACTTGACATGACTTTACTGGAAAACATATTGCAAATGATACAACAGAGTCCACGGTTCAGCACTTGAATAACTTCACGTACTGGAGTACCTCGTCCGCATAGCGTCTGTGGCTACAGTGCTAGAACGCTGGCTTTCCGTCCAGGCAGCCCGGTTTCGATCCCCTGTTAGGTCGTGATGGAATTTATGGTGTCCAAAGCAGACGTTGCAGAGGGCACTTATCTGTGTACTCCCGTTTCTATCATTCCAGCAACACACTTCACTTCCCCGCTCATTTAATCTATGTAGTTTGCAATAATAGAAATAGGTTGGAGTGAAATCTTGAGGTAGTAGGCTACGGGTTTCCAATGCTGATATAGAAAAGGTCTGGGACTTCGGGCCCCTGGGGATTATCAGGCTACTCGTCCGTGAAACGGGATCTGACTCTATCAGAGTTTGAGGCAGGATGGCCCACTTGTCAGCGTCGGATTCACGAATGCCACCTAGGCCACCTGTCGGACTCTGACACTCATCACATATGAAGGGCTCAGAACCATAGTGGGCCAAGCGCCATTTACTAAAACTGTAGAAAGCAAGGATTAAAATGAAGTTATCACCATAATTCAATGGAAACATATAGCAAATAATACAAAGTATACACATTAAAACTAAATAATATATCAATCTTCATTAAACTATGGTATTCACTTAACTTTAACCCTTGCTTTCTCCGTTTTTAATAAATGGCATTTGGCCCAATATGGCTCTGAACCCTTCATCTGTAGGGCGCACAACCGACTAAATTGTTCCTAATTGTACGGACTCATCCCGGGTCCAGCCCACGTCAAAGCCAAGCCAAGCCAAGCCTCTTGCTCCTCATGTAGAATTCGCCATACATACGAGGCATCAACAGCATGTTTTAAACTTTCCAGCCTGTTACGACGAAATCAAACCAGGAGTCCATCTCTTCCGCAGTCGTCCAACCTCTCATTTTCATTTTGGATTGTACAATTAGGCTTGCTTCGATGTCTTTCATTTTCCATTCTTAGTACATGTTTACACCAGTTACTTTGACATCTTGTTATATGCGATATTATGTCTTCAACTTCAAATTCTTCTCTAATAGAGGAGAAGGTGGAAATATGGGCTAGGAGTGGTAATATGGGCTACCTCGTTTTTTTACTATATATGGTGTTGTGACCTAGCGAAAAATCTCTAAAAGTACGTCTCGTGTCCATCAGTCTGCGCGCACAAAGAGAAAAACCAGTTGCCTTTGTGGTGTGGATGTGGTGTGTTTTTTGTGTTTTTCATCATTTTCAAAGTTTTTTTCAGGTATGTATTTTCAATTTTATTGAAATAAATATATATCATGTTTAGAAATCACGCTTGATGTGTTGCACTGATTAAGAATAGCTCTATCATATGGCATAAGAGTAATATTTATTTAGAACAACAATTACCATACATAAATTTAGAAACTTTCATGAGTCGATGATGCTAATATGGGCTACCGCTATGTGTCAAATATGGGATAGGTAGCCCATATTACCAGCACGTTAACACGTCCCGTATTTTCACTATCGTGGTTTGCGTTATTTGTTACAGAATATTGCCATTCATGTGACACAGGTTTCCTACTTATGTTTCTTTGTTTTTTCCAATTTTATTTTCAAATTTTTGTGACAGCCCATATTTAGACCCTACTACCTATAGAGGACCAGTTCGTCTTTCTTTCAAAAAGTAATTATATGCAAATATCTATTGCATCTATTGGCCTTTAAGACTGGAAAAACTGTATATGAATAATTACTCTGTATGTCAATAAAGATTTCCAAGCAATATGCCACACCATTTTCCATTATTATGAGGAAAACAAAATGGTAGTCCATAGTTCCACCTTCTATCAATGTGGTCCATTCGCATGAATTCTTTCACATAGCGCAAGAATTTCATTTCAGGTGTTTCCAATCTGTTCTTATCTTTTGATTTAATTACCCAAGTTACGCTACCGTACGTACATGCAAGTAAAGCAAGTATCTTACACAGTTTTAATTGTGTTTCCCTTCTTGTCTTTACACTAAGGGTACTTTGTATGGTTTCACACATTACTTGTAATTTTGCTGTTTTGTTGTATATATCTATATTTTCTAGGTAAGTCACATCACATCCCATGTATTGGAAGTGAAATACCTGCTCAGTGATTGAATTTTCTATTTATATTTTAACCTAACTCGGTATCTGCCCCTGAAAGCTATTACTTTGGTCTTTTTTTATTTTTTAGTAGGTTATTTTACGACGCTTTATCAACATCTTCGGTTATTTAGCGTCTGAATGATATGAAGGTGGTAATGCCGGTGAAATGAGTCCGCGGTCCAGCACCGAAAGTTACCCAGCATTTGCTCATATTGGGTTGAGGGAAAACCCCGGAAAAAACCTCAACCAGGTAACTTGCCCCGACCTGGTTTCGCGGCCAGACGCGCTGACCGTTACTCCACAGGTGTGGACTACTTTGGTCTTTTAAGTGATATATTATAATTGTAGTTTTTGGCTATGGAGTGAAATTTAAAGATCATTCTCTGTATATCGTTTCCTGAGGTTGCCATCAACTCCACATCATCTGCGAAAGTTAAGATGTTTTGTTTTTACATCCGGTTCAGTAAGTATTCCTTCGTCACTGATAGAATTCTTCCATTCAGATAAGAGAGCGCCTAAATGAATATTAAACAGTATTGGGGACAAGGAGCATTCCTCTTGGCCATTTGATTTACTTTAAAATTTATACAGTATGATTTGAATTATTGTGACAAATTAACGACATAAGCTTCTCTTCGCTTTTCGAGGGCTGGAACTGGATCCGTCCTTCTTGCTTCAGCTCACTGTCCGCCCTTACATACAACACGCTATGATCTTCCAAGTCAAACAGGTGGCCTGGATGACATTTGCGAATCCTATGCTGACAGACTGAGCCATCTGCCTTCTGACAGAGCCAGGTCCCAGCCACAGACGATTAACCAGATAAGTGCCAGAGCCCGGAGCACCTAGCTCTTGCTATATCAGCATCAGATACCTGTAGAGCAAATCCGGTTGTGATGCCGCCCTTCTTAAAATTATGTTTATAACTTATCTCCAAAAGGCTCAAGTTATTATAACAATTGTACCATTAATTATTACAAATAAAAATTGATGGAAAATGGGTTAATACATTTTTAGGCATATAACCTTATGTTTAATGTTACACATGAGTATAGGTTTTTAAGTCCAAAGTGAAACCTCTTGTTTTAGAATACACTGTCCCAGGATATATATTAAAATTCACAATTATAACAAGTTTATTAAGTATTCATGTAATTTAAGGGGTTAGGTACAGCTTACAGCAGTAAAATTTTGGAAATATTCAACATTTCTTTTCTCCATTATTGTATCTTGTACAACAATGAAAATTAGTATGTGTGAAACACTGTCCTTCTGCTATATGAAAGAATATTTTACGATTTAAAAAAAATTATTCAATTTTTTTTTTCTTTTTTCAAAATTTAGTTCACTGTGAAGTGATGAAGCGTTTCCCACATAACTAAAAAACAATCCAACATTGTGTGATGAAGTTTTTTGTGTGTATTTAAGCATGTCATATCTAAAATATGATGCAAGATCACTTCTTTAACTTTGATGATTGTCTGCTAAAAAAAAAAAATAAAAAAAAATGCTCAAATATCAGTGTCTTCTTCTAACACAAAATTAAAAAAATATTATTTATTCAGGAATGTACCTTCATCACTGCACAGTGAACTACCACCATTATGAATTTTGAAGAAAAAAAAAAAAAATATATATATATATATGTTTTTAAATCTTAAAAATATTTTGTTCATATAGCAGGACAGTGTTTTCCACATACCAATTTTCATTATTGTACACGATACAGTAATGGAGGAAAAAATTTCAAATGTTTCCAAAAATTTTACTGCTGTAAGCTGTACCTAACCCCATGATTTGTCATCTAGTTTAAGTAAATATTTAAGTTCGATAATCCTCTGGCTTATGTATATTTTTTCTGTTTCGATCTTGTCTTAGGTATACTTTTAACTTTCTGTTGTACTAACATTATATTATTACCATTATGTATTTCCTTTTTATCCTCCAGTCGAGTGGGAGAGAAGGCTGACGACCTTAACTCTGCCAGAAAAAAAGCATTATTATTATTATTATTATTATTATTATTATTATTATTATTATTATTATTATTATTATTATTATTATAACCTCAAATGTTTACTTTTGTTCTGTAATTTAATTTCTGCGAGATCGTGCGTATTTGCTTGGTTTCCGCACAAAACCAATCAGCGGAAAGTCTAAAATTCCACGTTCACTATTCCCAACCTAAAACACATAACAATTTCCCTCTTCTTACCGCTTAAGGGACATATTGATTTTACTGCTTTAGGCTTTTAACACATTATTTTTAGAAACGTTCAATATAGTAATAATTGTAAATTAGAAACTTACCACTGCAATTTCACCTAAATTGCACTGTTAATTATTGTTTTTAAATATTTGCAAAAATTAAGTAAACTCTACAACTCCACTAAAGTTACTGCATTCGTGATGCAAGTAACATTAAGGAAGCCGTGAAAAAATCAACAAGATTCCAGACTCATTACATAACCTTACCGTTTGTTTTAAGTTGGCATTTATAGATTGGGGGAAAAAAAGACAGACGTATATCACGGCCTGCTGGAGTATAGTAAACACAGAAAAGATTTTAAAGCAACAATGTTGAAGATAGATATTTTTGTTTTGCAAATTTGCCGTCATTGAACAGAAACCAAGATGGAGATTTTATTGCAACTAATTAGAAATTCCTCTTTCAGATATGTAATAAACGATCTTCGCACAAATTAATGTACGATACACGAGCGGTATGTTTTCTTTCAATTCTCGGAAATTAAAAAAGCTCAACTACGTTTCGCTTTTTCAAACGTTTCCTCGAACATGAAAACTTCAACATACCGCTCTTGTAACGCATATTACTATTATAACTTCTCACCAAAAGGCTCAAGTTATTAGTTATAACAATTGTACCATTCATTATTACGAATAAGAATTAATGGAAAAAGGTTAACAAAATTTTTAGGTATATAACCTTACGTTTAATGTTAAAAATCTATATTCATGCATGCTGTATGTGTGTAAGTCCAAAGTGAAACATCTTGTTTCAGGATGCACAGTGTCCGAGGATATACTGTATATTAAAATTCACAATTATAAGAAGTTCATTAAGTAATCATGTAATTTAATTTGTCAACAGGGAGGGCAAAATGAAACTGGCTCGCGGAAAATATAATATATGAAATATATGAATTTAAATGTATAAGACTGACGCGGAAATGACCCTGACAATGCAGGAAACCGTGATTTGGATGCAACAGTGAGTTGCTGTCACATGTCCGAGCATGCGCATCTCCCCATACTCTGTCCCGAGCTTCGCTGTGTCATTACGTTTGAGTGAGAGAGAGAAGTAGACGTGTTTAGTGGCCATTGAATGCAACACAGAATGGTGCTCACTATAAAACAACGCGTGTTCATTGCCGAGTGTTATGCAAAGCACAATTCATGGAAAATGTGTGCGGAACTGTTTGCGTAAGAGTTTCGGACTGGACGTGATTTGGGAAAACTTCCAGCAAAGGCTGCAATGCAAAACTTCGTGGCAAAATGGCGTGAAACGGGCTCTGTAGCGAATAAAAACCGTAACTATCCGAAAAGAGTTCGAACATCAGAAAACATTGCTCGAGTGCAGCAAAGCCTGGAACGAAGTCCGACGAAATCGCAACGAGAAAAATGGCCAGATTTTCCGGGCTAGTTTTATTTTGTTCACCCTGTAGTTTAAGTAAATATTTAAGTTCGATAATTATCTGGCTTATGCATATTTTTCTGTTTCATTTTTGTCTTAGGTATACCTTTAACTTTCTGTTGTACGCTAACATTATACAGTATTATAATGTATTTCCTTTTATCTTCTGGATGAGTGGAAGAGAAGGCCTGACGGTCTTAAGGTATATGTATACATTAGGGGGTGAAAATTTAAATTAGGCAATATTTAGGGCTCTCAATATTTTTAGCTACAAGAATACATTGTTATTAAGAGATTTAACTATTTTTAAACAATTGTTCTTTGAAATTGTTTATAATAATATTTTTTTGTTTAAAAAATTTAATAAAACGGTAAACATGATATCCTCTTTCCTAATGAAGCTATTTTCAAAATTCCTTCACTGTTTTATAGGAAAAATGTTTGTCTAGTGCCTGAATAAACTTTGAATAACATTTTGCTGTAATTTACCATGAATATCTTAAATTTTGTAAAATATTAGACAAAAAAAGTATGCAACCTTGAAGAAAAAAATGTTTAATGGGACTGTGAACATGTAGATCAAATTTTTATTTGATTCATGCACTAGATTACATTCCAAGCTTCAAAATGATACCAGAATCATACCTCTATCTTTTTTCTTGGATGAGATATGATGTTTTCCTTAAGCCAATATGTCAAGAAACTGTACTTACGGGAAACGGCAGTTGAAAGTTAGGCTGTCAAAATCCTCCTGCTTCATACGTTATACCCTCAGCAATAGTCTCGCGATCCACCTTCATTTTTTTTCTTCCTCTCAGGTATCTTCTTCTGCTTCTTGCTTCTGGTGTAGCCTGATTTCTCTTCATTATATCCTTTACAACCTTCGAAGAAGATACGCCCGTAGTTGTGTTCAGTCCAGGTTCAATTCCCATCTTCCTTAGGATGTCCAGCTCCACTTCAGGACCACGGTTGTAGTGGCACACTGCATCCATTACACACAAATTCAGTGTTGCATGTCCCACATAGGTTTCTTTTGGACACCTTTTCCAGATCATCCCATTGAAGGACTCGTTAATGTTCTGGGTCTTCCCATGCAGGCACTTCTGCAACATTTTATCGTCCGTCAGTCTTTCGTAGACCGGTTTCATTTGTCTAATCACTGCAATGGGAATACCAGGACCTTCATGCTTGTAAGGGATGCCTTTTGCTTTGGCCACTTGATAAGTGCACCAACTGTCTTCACCTAGTGGACACTTTGCATGAAGTGGCTGGCTGTCATTTGCTGCGACATGGAACATAGAGGCCCAGATAGCTCTTTTCATTTTTTCTACACTTTCTGTGTTAGACCTGAGGGCAATACCAAAGTAATTTTGAAGTTTGTCTATGAGGGCTTGAGTCAGTTTCCCCTTTCCACCGATCTTTTTGGTCTTAACTAATTGCCTAAGACCTTTGCCTAAACGCTTTTGGTAATGCCCCACACATTCTAATTTCACAATCTCTTTCCCATCATATGGGTCAAGTTCAGATACAGTTTTGAAACTTTTTGAGTCGCCATCTCCTAAATATTGAGTATAAAGTAATCTTCTATTTTGGACTGACCTCAAAAAGAGCCTACCTGCCCCAACAGGTTCCATGTTAGGTGAAGATCCCTTGTAGTTACAGGAGCATACTGGTACATGGTCTGCTAGCCAAGTCTGATATGAAGGTGATTTTTTGTCTTCCTTAGCATGCATTCTGCAAGACATGCAGCTTTTGGACATTACCTCCACATCGAGAACTTTACCAGTTTTTACTGACATGGCTGTCACAACACCCGACAAAGAAGAAAATCCCCTCCGTTGCCACGTTCCATCAACTGACACTGCACATTCATTGCTACCAGTATTTTCACGTACTTCATTAGCAGCATCATTCATTGTATCATAAGCAAACTGTGTTATCACTTTGTTTACATGCTTGATATGACCCTGATAAGAATTTTTACTGAGGCCACATGGCAAGCCCAGAAGGTAACATAACCTGTTCAGTTCACTATAGCCACAACCAATTTCTCGGCTCGCATAGACAATTCTCCTGTTTATTTCAAAATATTTTGAAACTTTGTGGCTTGAGAATAATTCATCAGAATTATACCCACAGGCTGAACAAGCTAGTTTCACACATACTGCCAAACCATTTCTCTTGCCACTATTCAAACATAATGAAACTGAACCCACCATAAGACATTCTGGACAAGCCAGTAGTAAAATTAATTTTGTTAAATATCTAACATCAAAAAGAATAAAGCCATAATGTTCTGTGTGTTCACTTGATGGTGGACGATGTCTATCTGTAGTTACATTTGTTTCCTTCTTCTTCCCATAAAATTTCCTTTGCTTCTTCCTGCTTGTATTACGTTTGTTAGCCATCACTGCCACACAGCACTATAAAATAACACTAAACTAATCGCACTATAATAACTAACTCTAAAATAAATATGCAAAGAGAACACTAAACTGAAACTAAAGGCACAAACAGCTGGAAATAATACTCATAACCTGTGTAACCACGTGTATGAAACTTGTACATAAACAACTTTTCTTTCTGCTGTTTTATTTATAATTTCTGTTCATAGATGGCAGGAAGGGCTAGAACTGTGCACTATCGCTATCTATGAGTTATTTGTGAACTATTAGAAATTCCAGAGTACTTTGAAATGGGTAAAAATGGCTTAGTATTTCACGAAAAAAATCTGACATTTTGACAGATAAAAGGGGGTGTAACCATTTGTTACTATCATAGAAAAGTGCCATTATCTACAAAACTACCAGTCAGAATTAAATAAGCAAACCAGCAAATGAAAGAAGAAGAAATACTGCATCCAAAACATACTGTTTCAAAAAATGCCATTTTTCATAATTTTTTGTGTTTCTAACGTATACATATACCTTAACTCTGCCAGAAAAAATAAAGCATTATTATTATTATTATTATTATTATTATTATTATTATTATTATTATTATAACCTCAAATATTTAATTTTCTTCTGTAATTCATTTGTTTTATTTCTACCATCTCTGGTTCATTCAATGATGGTAGAGAAAACATGCATTCTGCTATTTGATTAATGGCGGTTCATTATGTTAGTATAACCACAGTCTAGTAGGCTACATACATTCACGAAGCTGTCGACCTGGTTGGCAAGTTGGTATAGCGCTGGCCTTCTATGCCCAAGGTTGCGGGTTCGATCCCGGGCCAGGTCGATGGCATTTAAGTGTGCTTAAATGCGACAGGCTCATGTCGGTAGATTTACTGGCATGTAAAAAACTCCTGCGGGACAAAATTCCGGCACATCCGGCGACGCTGATATAACCTCTGCAGTTGCGAGCGTCGTTAAATAAAATACAAATTCACGAAGCTTAAGGTGATTTTTGACATTTCTCGCGATACAATGCTCCAAGCGGTTAGCAACTGAGAGTACTAGGAACAATAGACTGTGCCGGTACTATTTCCCATTTTCTGTGATGACGTGATAGTAGCGATCCTAGTGGCTAGCAACTAAAGTTCAACTGTCATTGGATGCATATTCCTTACGTATTGAGCTTCGTTCCTGTAGGCCTATATAAAATTATCGTCGCAGCCTCATGCTTACAATGTCGGCATCATACAATAACGTGCGGTGTGCTTTTAAAACATAATTTTGCCGACCGATTGTTGCTCTGTAGGTTTCACTCTAAGCGTCACGTTGTCACGTCTACTTCCTCGATAAGAATAAGCACTAGTTTGTTATATTGTTAAATGGCTATTATTATTATTATTATTATTATTATTATTATTATTATTATTTCATATACGAGTACGGTGATATTCTTAACTCTTAATAATAGCTCTTTAGTAATAATTTTTAATCACATACCTTAATGTTCCTCAGCACAAGACATTGCAACCTCTGTTTTATTCCACGTGGATTAGACAAGTAGATGTCATTTAATTATGGAAGCAGCTTATTGGTTGCAATATTGAAATTGAGGCGAGTGATTGGAGCGGCGATGCAAGAAATTGAAAAGAATAATACAATTAAATTTCAAAGACCTGCCGAATGTTATGCACGAGGACGTTCGAAGACCTGCCGAACCATGAGAGCGCGGCGATAATACTAGACAGTGATATAACCTGAAATGTTCAGTTGTTTTTAAATAAATTAAATTTCAGATATTCGCCTTGATCTCCTTGCAATAAAGGTAATAAAATTTGAGTGTTTTGCGGAGATGAAAGAAATAAATCACTGCCATGAATGTGAACATCATGATTATATTATAAAAATTTGAATCAAAATGACATCTTTTGGCATCGGCGTTATCTCACTGAATACAATTCGTGCTTGATATTTTGTCTCTGATAATTTAATAGAGCTTATAAGCTCATGTCATAAGATATATTTTTTTTTGTCGATCTTCGGTCTCGAAAAATATATCATAGCAAAATACATTCGTTAAGCATCAGATCATATATACCCAGATTGCTCGGCCTTATAGGCTTTGACGGTAACAACTTTTGTCAGGTATACTATGCTGCCCTAGTTTGGAGTCACGTCATAACTCCCGCTTGAATTGCATTAGCTATTGTACTGCCATTTACGGCGGACGGGTGGCGATCCTGGCGGTTGTTCTCTTTAAATTGCTACCGATTTTAACATAGGGATGAGCAACCTGTTATATATATGTGATCTGGGGTTAAGCTCAATTAAATTATCTAGAAACTATCAGCACTCATTGTATTATTATAGAAGATAACGAACACTTTAATTTTGCTCAACGTACTTAGAAATACTAATGAATAAATTAGTAGTGCCATGAATCCTAGCTTTGACAATTTAAATTGTTTTGTACTTTTTCGGGCAGACTGGAAAATACATCTAATCTCGAATAGGAGTAGAGGATAAGTTACGTATTTGATTAATTGATCAATCTAGCGAGTTTCTGCGCCACAGACCGTATTAGCAATTCAAAGTAAATCAAGGCAACTGTGAATTACGGAATGCAAATTAAACATTCGTAGTATCTCTGTGACTTAGCGAGTCATTCCACGTGAACATAATATAATGTTCAGTGTTGTACATCAATAAATGCATTCGTGTAGATCACTGTTATAATTAAATCATGTTGTTGCAATACGAAATTCACATATTAAATTGAGTCCCAAGGCAAAGTTTGGAAATGGAAACTGCTCTGATTCAAGACGTGCTGTCTCGCAGTGCTGAGGTTCAGTTCATTAGTTCGTACAAACTGCTTAGCAATGTTTAAACACGTAGGGCGCTGCAGGGCGCACAAACAAGACTGCTGTTAATGAAAGTCAGAGGTACTGTGCTTGTTGAACGACGGTGAACGAGCTGATGAATTCAGCCACATTGATCAAATCACGAGGTGGATGGTCTGAATTATGCATGTTGTCCTATTCCCTGTGCAGTGTTAATGCCGAGTGAATTAACCTTCGATCCAATCTAACAACATCTGGTGCTCAACTGCACTGTTTTCTGTCTTGCTGTGTGATGCAATATCACATTACTTACTTCTTGGTCAATACTTCAGTAGTGTCGTTGAGTTGCAAAACATAACTTACATGGTACAAATTACAAATTTTACTTATATTCTTAATGAAAGTAACGAAACTGTTTAATTTCTAGTGAGTTTTGACGAAAGATAACCAAATGAAGACCTAAAATTCTAAGTGTGCTAAGTGACAATTTTTCAAATTTCATTTTATTCAATTTAAGGGAGAAACATCCATATTAGAATATCACACTAAATTGTCGTCTTTGTCGTAGCTCAGTGATGTCAGAGTGCCTCATCCCCCGTATGCGCTGTTCAGAGCACGTACGGCACGCAGGTACAAGTCAATGGTGAACTCAAGGGTTGTACATTACACATTGAGGAAGAAGTCGTTCAGTAAGATTTAGGCTGACGGAACTCTTGACTTCTTATGAATGAAAGAGGAGATAATGTTCTTTCTCTGATATATGGAAAGCATTTAGCTAGAAAGAGAAGCAATGTGAAACGTCTGAAATTATTAATTGATGTAGGCCTACATAATGATGTATTGAAACTTTGTTGTTTTATTGACATTAAATAGTAATAAATATATGTTCAGATGTACCGTAGAGATTCTACCTCACCACATTGCATTTTAAGTTTACAGAATAAAGTACAAAAAGAGTATGATGCTAATAGCGTAGACTCGTTACGAATTATGTCTAAAAAATTGTCAAGATAGGCTACGTTGTCCATAGATTTTCATACGATGAAAGAGTAATGGAACGGATAAAAATTCTCTCCGGCGCCGGGATTTGAACCCGGGTTTTCAGCTCTACGTGCTGATGCTTTATCGGTACATTAAAATAATATATATGATATGCGTAAATCACTTCGTGATTTAAGACGGCGCTTATTCCGTCGGATCCCGGCCAACTAGTCACTCATAACGAGTGCATCTCGGCACATGTGTGGACTTCAGTCCTACGTTCATAGACATCTATGACGTAGCGCAGAGGGCGGCCACTAGAGGGAACCCAAGAGTTGGAACTTAATCTGAGACGATTCTGTCCGACGCCGGGGTGGGTATCCGGTGTGGCTTAGTGGATAAAGCATCAGCACGTAGAGCTGAAAACCCGGGTTCAAATCCCGGCGCCGGAGAGAATTTTTCTCCGTTCCATTACTCTTTCATCGTATGATGACGCAGAATATCTGCATGGAAATATCATATGTACTTCGGTACATTAAAATAATACAGAGATTCTCAATTTGACAATGTTTCTTACCGTTGTGATGTCCTTTGGTTAAACCAGGAAAAGTTCTATGAACAGGGCCAAGTTGGAAGTCGCTTTGCCGGATAATATATCCAGGGTACGAATATTTGCGATGCAAATTATTTATATATTTGGCAGTAAGCATGTAAGTGAGCACTTATGAACTTCACAAAACCAAGACTAAGATCAAGATTATCAGATGATACTTCCTGTTGCAGGAAACATAATTTCGCCGGACATAAGAAGGTTGGTGTTGGCAAAAACAAGAAAAAATATTTCTATATTAGACGAGAAGTCAGAAATTTAAATTTGTTTTACAAATGTGCTGTTCATATAATAAGTACATTATAAGTATGGTACAATTACATAGCAATTAATTAGGTAGGCCACATTATCTAAAATCGCGAAGATAGAGAAAATACGTGTATACTATGTTTATTATTTGTTGCAGGCCAATTATTTCATTTTTCCATATGTACAATGTCCTGCAATTTACTTCACTTTTGTATTGGTAAGTTTAAAAAAGGAGAACAGTGCTTTTATACTAGTTATTTTATTACATAATTATATAAAAATTAATTATATTCTAGCTATTATCTGAAACTATATAAATATTAAGTTAAGGAGAAGCTACGTTTATTATTTATTGTAACCTACTATTTTATAATTCATTGCATTTATTAGAGAGGTACAGTGTACAAAGCATGTTCTGATTTCTTGTTGTCTTGTATGAATGTAACACGTTATCTATTAAATAATAGAAACAGTTTAATTCATCTTGCAGTGATAGGGCAATAGAGTTTACTTTGCAGAAACCTTGCAAAAAAGTATTCTCATTAATCCACTCGTTTAGACGATTGAAGAATTTTCTACCCTTTTCCATGAAAAAAATGTTAGTGCAAACACTCATGATGCCCCACTTCGATTACTGTGATATTCTGCTCACTGACCTAAGCGTTACTTCGCCGCAGAGACTACAACGTGTTCATAATATGTGCGTCCGTTTCGTCTGCAATATTCGCCGGGCTGATCACGTAACACCATCCCTCGAAATGTTGTCCTGGCTCCGTCTAGAAGATCGTAGGAAAATCCACTGTCTTTCCCTTCTCTTTCACATATTGCATTTCTCCACTCCTGTCTATCTTGCGTCTCGTTTTCAAAATTTATCCACCCATCATAACCTAGACACACGATCACAACACCCCTCAGTATTATCCATTCCCTCCCACCGAACATCCTCATATTCATCTTCTTTCACTGTGGCTGTTCCTCGACTTTGGAATTCCCTAGCGAGTAATGTCAGGGACTGTCAGACATCAAACCAATTTAAGAACAGGCTAACGAGATATTTTTCTAACAATTCTTGTTAACAATAATAGCTCTTTCAGGTTTCTCAATGTTTAATTGTTATATATATCACAGATAAATATCTAAATTATCTCATTATTATTATTATTATTATTATTATTATTACTACTACTATTATTACTGTTATTATTATTATTATAACTATTTCTTACCAATGTTTATTATTGTCACACTAACATTAGTTATCCAATTTTCATTATTTACTTTCATGTTGATTTATGATCTAGATATTAATGTAATAATTATGTAAGCAAATGTATTTAATTAGAATTTGAGTCTGGCTGGGCGGAAGAGAAGGCCTACTGGCCTTAGCTCTGCCAGATTAAATAAATAAATTATTATTATTATTATTATTATTATTATTATTATTATTATTATTATTATTATTATTATTATTATTATTATTCACTGCTGCTGTCGCAGTGCAACCAGTGAGCACTTGATCGAACGCAGAACCGTCTTACGTGCTCTTGACCTTGACATCGCTGTCGTAGCTCTACTCTAAATGACACATTCGTCCTCCAAAAGACGGTATTATAGGTACCTAAACATGCATTTCGCAGTGTGTCTTTCATCAATATCTCAGAAGATTGTTTTTTTGCATTTAGCACATTTAGAATGTTAGGTCCTCAAACTGTTTCACACAAGGTTAAAAATAAAAAATCACGAAAAATAACCTATATTACATTTCCATTGACAATAATTATTACAATAAATAATGCTTAGGCCTATCATTTGCAGAGAATATCCATGGAATAAAAGAAGATTGGCAGACATCTTACAAGCAAACTTTCTGTTGGGGACAGATAAAAAGTTATTTTTTTTTCTTCCATCATGTTAATAATGTCAAAAGTAGTGCTTATACAAATTTTGGCCACTCGACCGCAATTACGAGAGCCGTAAAAATAAGTTCGCCAGGAGCCGTTAACATAAAGAAAACACAATTTCATTGGAAAAATATATTGGAACAGACACAGCAATTGTTGAGCTATTTCTCAACATATTCCCCACCGGAACTGAGACATTCGTCATATCATGGGATCAACAGAGAGGTGCAGACGGCTATCAAACGCTGGTTCCGATCCCAGGCGGCAGACTTCTACGACACAAGGATACAAAAATTGATCCCATGGTATGACAAATGTCTCAATTCCAGTGGGGAATATGTTGACAAATACCGCAACAATTACTGCATCTGTTTAAATAAATATTCCTATGCAATTGTCCGTTTTTACAGTAAACATTCCCAGGCAAAATCACTTTCTAGATGGCCTCGTAATTGCGATCGAGTGGCCAAAATTTGTATAAGCACTTCTTTTGACCTATTAACATGGTGGAAGAAAAACATTAACTTTTTTATCTGCTTCCATCAGAATTTTTGCTTGTTAGATGTAAAATTTGAAACAATACCGTGTTCCAAAAATGACCAATATAACATTAAACATTTTATACATAATAAATAAATTATACATAATAATAAATTTTATAAATAATGTCATTAATTTCACAGGTTATTCTTAGAGAGATTTCAAACAAATAAGTTAAATACAATTTTGCCCGTTTTCGCTTCCTTTTTGAGATAAAAAAAATTGTATTATATGAAATATTTCTTAGAGTGTTTTGGAAAAGCCATTCATTTAATTCCCAATATGCTCAGTCAATTTTAAGAGAGCTGTGTATTATGATAATAAATGATTGAAAGAATTTTAGTTTTGTCCTTTAAATATGTAGAAATTTGTTCCGAACAAAAACGTAACTTTTCGTTCTGGAAAGGAATTTTACAATGCTACATTTGTTCGGATCAAACGGCGAAAGTTACCTCGCAATTGAAGGTTTCAGAACCATAGTGGGCCAAGCGCCATTTACTAAAACCGTAGAAAACAAGGGTTAAAATGAAGTTATTACAATAATTCAATGGTAATATAGCAAGTAATATAAATATACAGATTAAAACTGAATGATATGTCAATATTCATTAAACTATGGTATTCACTCAACTTTAACCCTTGCGTTCTCCGGTTTAATAAATGGCGCTTGGCCCGCTATGGCTTTGAACCCTTAAATTCTACTTCAATTGGTTGAGGGAAAACCTGGGAAAACCCTAATTAGGTAACTTCTTTCAACCGAGATTTGAACACTTGTATTCTTGTTTCTCGGTGCTAACAATTACTTCATAGCGATGGACACTTACACATTATTGTTGTGGTACATATGAGAACCCTATTATCAGCCTACCTCTGTTTTTTATCCTCTTTGTATTCCATTTATTTTGGCTTGTGTTAAAGGGCGTTTTGTTTTAAAGGAATATTCAGTATAGTAAGACATACTAAAACGGACTGCAGTCAATAAAATCAACGATTGGCAAGATAGAGCGGGAATAAAAGATTTGGGGACTTTCGGACTATGTTTTCATAGACTCCTACAGAGGATGTTGGCATGAAATATGTGACGGAAGAATTATTCTTAACGTTGCGCTTGCCCATTTTTCACTTTGTGTAGGACATTTTTCTTTTCTGTTTTTTTTTTTTGTGGAAAATTATCCCATCACCCAGTTCCGTCAACTCATGTTTGGCTCCCTGAGAGTCTTGTTTTTTTATAAAACTAAAGTTACCGTTAAAAGGAATGATATAGCAGAGAGCTTGTGATGAAGATGAACGTGACTTGAAACCTCAAGCAAACCTCAAAGAGTATTTTGGGGTTTGTTTTTGAAAAGAGGACTGGACGATAAAATATGTTATGTCCCGAGGAAAGTATTTTCAATGTGACTAAGCTCCATTGTTGCAAGTAGATTATTTTCATAATGTTAAATGACTTTATACTTTCCGGACATGACCCGTTCTTTTTCGTTTTCGGTTGCATTTGTGTAGCACAGTGAGGTAATCTGATTTCAAAAACATTACCGGTTCTTATATCACGATAAAACTATATGTTTTACAGAATTTTTTCAATTATTGTATTCGGCATATATTACATATTTAAGAATATCTTCCACAGTACAGTTGTCAAAAGAAAAAGTGGCCGCTCTCTGGATACTAAGTTTCCTTCGGGTATCTCCGCTACAATTCGGAAACAGGGGATGTTACATGTTGTTGGATTCTACGTGTTACACTTGTAGTATAATGGTAGCGTTACGGGCTGGTATTCGTGAGGTCGTGCTTTCGAGCACCATGCTCTTCTTTTTTTAAGATAGAGAGAAAATGTAATTGCTGCTGTCTCTTTTATGACTATTTTAGTAGGCCTAATTAACATCAGGTTCATTAATGCATTATGCCATGACTTTATCATTATCATTATTTATTATGACATGGCTGCAAATGGAAAGAAACAAAGAAAATGAAAGAAAGAAAGAAAGAAAGAAAGAAAGAAAGAAAGAAAAAATTTATACTGAACAAAAATATCTTTCGTAGCATAAACATAACAAGCATACTGGCATCTGCCTTAGAAAATTCAAACAATTAAAAGTTAAAAAAAAAAAAAACAAACAAAAGACACGATTCAATATTTAGTCCATCTTCCTCCAATCTAGATCACATTTTGCAGCCGAGTGGACATGTCCTGGAAGAGCTTTCACAAATCATCAGGACGTCTTGGAGGGAGATTAGGCAATTTTCTCGCATATTATTATTATTCTTCTTTACTTGTGCCCCCGTAGCTTAGTTGAAGAACGTCTGAATTCAGATGTCAACGTCTCAGGCTCCAATCCTCGTCGTTCCTTTTCATTTGATTTGGTTACAGCAGTAGTGTCAGAGTTGTAAGCTCCAAAACCGGTTTTGTAGCTAGATCGGAGCTTGAACTTGCTTATGTCTATGGAAACACCGGAGCACGCACCAGTCTAGTGGAGCGCTCCGCAATTATGCAATTGTATTTTTCCAAATCTAACATTAAATTTATGTTATTTATATCGCTAAAGAACATAACAATAAAAGGATAACTTGAATAATATTTATATCGGTAAAGAACGATAACAGAATATAAATGGTAACATGGATGTTATTTATAACGTTAAAGAACTATAACAGAATATAAAATATGACAACTTGAATATTATTTATATCGCTAAAGAACGATAGCAGAATACAAATGGTAATATGAATATTATTTCTATCGCTAAAATGATAACTTGGACAAGGCTCGCAGTCACAACCTTCGAATCATTAAACGAGCACTCTACCGCTACTCTACGAGACACATAAATATCAAGAGACTGTATAGTTCCGAAACTGCTTCAACGAGTGCGGGCATCGTGTAACATCACCGTGACCCGAAGTGGACTTAGAAAATATTCACTGTTCACGAGTGCAGCCATCCTTTTTTTTTATAGCTGTACATTTTAAATTCTTGCACGTTGTATTTCAAAATTTTTTCTAAAGTATTTATTGCCGGTTGATTTATTAGTATACATAAATAGATACAGGGACATAATTTAATTTTACTTCAATTTTTATTGTGCCTGAGTTTTTAATGCACTTCATTCCCACCCCTTCTACTAATGAAGTTCAACCATCCTCCACACAGATCCAAGACCGCATATACAGTCATAGTAGCCTTACGGTCATAGAAACAGTACGTTGCAAAACTATGTTCGCGTTTTCCAGTGACGAAAGAGTTTTCAATATTGAATTATTTTCGCACAGGTACTGTCGTCCATTTGCCTACGTCGCATCCCGGTTTCCCCCCACCTACTTCTATTCGCCACTCTGTAAAGGCTAGTGGCTGGGCTATCTTACCTCTTTTCTGAGGACATTAATTTCTGTTAGGAATTAGACGTCTACGTAATATTATAACCATACAATTGTTTCAAATAACTTAAAAAGGCTTCGTGAAGTAATTAACTGTCACGTGATTTCCTCCCTTTCTACGACCATGCGACATAACCACTTGGACAGACAGTACATAGCATGTCTGAGTAATTTTATCTTTTCGAATCGGCCAGAAATGAAGATTGAATTTACAGTACGTAAGGTACTCTTTTATTGAGTAGGTACAGAATTATTTCAACATGAGTTATTGATACGGAGTCGAACCTGGTAATTGGAAATAGGTACAGTAGTCTATAGTGCGATAATATGCACATTAGAACTGAAGCCTGTATCGAAATGAACGGCCACCATTTTCAAAAATGTGTTTAAATATCCATATTACGCTTATTTTTCAATTTAACGTCATTCTCTATAGTGTACGCTAATGTGTTGTAGACAGTATAATATACACTGCATAATGAATACGTCCGCATGGACAGCTCAGTTCGTGAGTAAAAACACTCATTCTTAATACTGTACTGTATTTTGATTAAACAAAAACCCAATGAAAATTATCAACTCAAAAGCATGATATTTCCTAGTTTACGTAAATGGATGAACTACTTTTCTTCCCTCCTATACACAATAAAGTGATTTGTTTGTATTTTACGCCAGTATCATCGAACTCCAGGCGTGGAAGGGGGTAGCAAACAGTGTTTCCTGCTTTCAATCGTTGATCCAATGGTATAGCCAGATTAATATAGGAAATGTTAGTAAAAATAAAATGATGCCCCTGTATAAAGTACCCAAATTGTACAGATGTACATCTTCGTCTACTGAACATGATGTGTAGTGAAATTGTGTTTCTTCTTCTATTTTTGTTTATTATTTCTAAAATATCATGTTTTTTACGATTACTAGCAGTCTAGTATTTACTCTTCGAGTAAATGTAGACGTCCTTGCCAATGACCTTCTGTCCAATACACGCTAACATCACTATAATAGAGAGAGAACAGACTACCCGATTTGTAATCAAGGATATCACCACAGTTGCAATGCACGTGGCGGACCGAAGTAAATAGTGACGGTCTACTACCATTTCCAAAAATTTTTACTAGGGGAACCACAAAAGTTACAGAAAAAATTTATTAGACTTTTTTCTTCAGTAATTGATGTTCTATCACCAATATCTTTTTGACAGTTTATATCATTTACATTCTTTAAAATTGTTTCAAATTTTACATTACTTCAAAGTTGTTGCCGCATTATGATATTTTTATCGTTAATTCTATAGTATACAGTAGAATCCCGATTTTCCGAAGGCTTATTAACCGATCGGCGGATTATCCGTCTCTCTCTCTCTCTCTCTCTCTCTCTCCCTCCCTCCCTCCCTCCCTCCCTCCCTCCCTCTCCCTCTGTCTTGTTTTTGCTGCAGAACAAAATATGAAGTCCTATACAGTTACTTGTTGGAGGGAGTGTTTTTCCCAACTTGTAAATTAGTCATTACCTGATTTCAATGTAATGAGCCCAAGAACTTCCACACAATTGTAAAATCCGTGTACCATTCAGTCCTTGTCCTACTGTTGAAGTAGTCGTACTGTACTGGGTGTTCATTTCAAAGTGAGTCATGACGTCACTGTTGATGAGTCGGCGACTTGAAGCGAGTTTCAGCTTTTGTGTCAGAGAAGTTGCCTGTTAATCAAGGCGTTCAATCTGAACTTCAGAACGTGTACGGTATAACTTGAACGTCGTAGCAACAGATGGCGGTCTGTACGGTCTGTATGCTACCATGACCTCTTTCAAACTGTGTTTTGCGCGGCCTAGTCGTACGCAGGGTATTTATCATCGGTTGCGTACGGCAACATTCCAGAATACAAATCAAATGCCCCGTGTCCATGTTGACCTTCGAAATTAATGTCAACAAATACGTAAGTAATCGTCTTAACCCTCTCCACATATCCCGACAGTAAGAAAAAACTCACCTCAGTACATGTTTCGAAACAGTTCACATTCCTGCCACTACCTGCGTTACCGTACGTATCGGTAAGTACTCTTCTGAATGAACGCCGTACTTGGTAGGCAACTTCTCTGGCAGAAGTAATACACCTCTGCGGAAGTGTAGGAAGATTGAATTCTCTAGGCTCATCGACTAGCCACATGACGGCATACAGCGAGCCATGACACACTTTGAACTGAACACCCAATATGACTTATATTATGTAAAATGTCTTCTATGGGTGTCGAAAGAAACTAAAAAAGCGCAAATAATTCAGATGTTTGGAAAGCAGAAACTTTATTTCATGTCGCATCAAAATATGAGATTGGCGTTACAGCTGTGAGTGATTTAATAATAAAAAAAGAGAATAAAGTGTGTAAAATATGAGTACCTATGGAAATCTACAACACGAGATGTCTATTCCTATATATTTATACAGTAGACAACCATCACAAGGAGTTTCCTTGGCCCTTAAATCCGGAGTTAACTGATTTAACTTCTGATCCTCTAACTAGTATGTTAAACACAAGACCATGGAGAAAATTAGGCCTATGTTTTATGCACTTAATTTATGAAAATATTTTATGGCATCGGTACGCATTATCCGATTTTTTCGATTAACCGTTCAGTTGACCCCTTTCATTACCACGGATAATAGAGGTTCTACTGTATTACAATTATATTGGTAAAATTCATGTAACTTCTGATGAATCTGTTTCCTAATATGTGTTTTAAGATGTAATCACAGTCTAGTACATAGTCGCGAAGCTCAATACGTAGTAACTATGCAAACATTAGGTAGTTGCTCACCACTAGGATCGCTAATATCGCTCATTACAGGCAATGCAAAATAGTACCGTCACAGTATATTGTTTCTAGCACCCTCAAAACTCAAGCTTCGTGACTGTATATAGTAGGCTGTGATGTAATGCCGCAGACTAATTATGTAGTTAACATTGTGTAAGATCAATTCTCAAGTAACTACAGAAAAAAATAAGAGCAAAGCAAGAAAAACTAATTGCAATGAACCGCAGTGAATAAAACTCAGCTCGCTGACTTTGGAGCAGTCAAGTTACCTTTTACGACACAGTGGCTGATTAAATTAGCGTAGGAAGAAATATAAATTACTTCTATATGGAATGCTCTTGAATCTCGTGTATGAAAAAGTTTCAGTATTGGAAAATGAGTAGGAGCAGCAATTTAATTCGTGTTTTGGAATATTTTTCATACAAATGGAAACGAGAAGCAATTTGCAATCGACTATTTGTTTATACGATCGACGAGGAGACCTCGGTAGTCGTGGAGATGCGCACCGTTTGTTGGTTTTCAACAGACGGCCCACTCGTCGCTGGATCGATCGCCCGTCTCACTCACATAATTAGTTTGTTACCGATCTCACGGATGGAAGCTCAGAAAATAGCGCTCAACATATCAAAGAATATTGCGCCACTTCCACATTTACATCTTCACGTTTACATTTCTGTTAGCTCGTGAGGATAATAAATAGCTGGTTCGCTTTACGGTATGTACTAATTATTTCCAACAGCATCCTTAAAAACTCCCGCAATTATCTTACCTTGTAGAGTGCTCTATCACTGTTAAAGTAGATACAAATTTAAAACAATTTAGCACCCTTGTACGGTAGAAACCATGCTAGCACACTGAATGTTCCCAGCGGAACATTATTTAGACCTAATACAGTCAGCACATTCAGTTGAAACATAGGCTACACCATGGAAAGTTCAAGTAGAATGTAATTTTAAATTTGAAACTTGGGCGTGTACATACAGGGTGTTAAAAATAACGTTTACAATGCTTCAAGGATGTTAGAGGAAGTAAAAACAAACTTCTTTTTTAAGTGACGAAACTTTAGCAGATGCGCCATTTTGCCGCAAGATGGCCTGAAGGGTAGATGGCTTGACTTCCATCACAACTGTGTACTGCTGTGCCTGCAACAAGTTAAAAGGATCCCTAACACTCTCCGTGGTGGTAATTATTTTGTTTTTCTAGGCGACGTCCTACCAGAACTTTTAGAAAATATCTCATTGAACATCAGAGAACGAATATGGTTTCAGCATGACGGTGCCCCTCCACACTTTTATCGTGTCAGAACCACCTAAATGCTACATTCCCCAATCGTTGGATTGCCAGGGGTGGGCCGGTACCGTGGCCACCTCGATCACCAGACTTAACCCACTGGATTTCTTTTTGTGGGGTGACATGAAATATCTTGTGTATGAGATACCGATCGGTACGGCAGAAGACTTAGTTGCTCGCGTTGTTGAAGCTGCACATGTTATTCAAGACAATGTTAGCCTTTTTGAGCGTTGCAGACACTCCATAGTACGAAGGTACCAGTTGTGTAATGCCTTCAATGGACGGCAGTTTGAACACCACCCCTAAAACGACAATTGGTCTCGTTCCTTATGGATTACACTAACACTTACTTACACAATAAACGGTGTATTTGCCAAAGTTTTGTCACTTACAAAAGATGTTTGTTTTTACCTCCTTCATCATCCCTGAAACGTTATAAATCTTATTTTTAACAGCCTATATATTCTTATGTGGTTTACATAAATTATAATTTTATTTTAAGTAATGAATTATGACTACCCAGAGTGGAACTAATACAACTGTGCATATTGAAGGGGACTTTAAAATAAATTGAAACAAATAAAAAATATTATGGGTTTTGCAATTATTTGAATGGTTAATTAGAAAATTTTCTGAAACTCTGCGTAGCTTGGCAACAACGTATCGCCGGCTCAGGTCTTACGTAGGAATGCACGCGAACTCAAATCTGAATACACAGCTCCGATGATTTATTGGAATACTGTTTGAGTCTAAAGAAAACAGTACAACATGGTCTGTTTCTGTGACGATAATCAAAGACCCCACATACCGGTAAGGTATCATGTCACAAAATGTTCACGTCTGAGTATTTCTGACAAAGTAAATATTGTTCAACGCCTGGAAAATGGTGCAGATATTAAGGATATTACTCGAGATTTTAAGGTAATGTCCATCCATCCATTCATTCATTCATTCATTCATTCATTCATTCATTCATTCATTCATTCATTCATCCTGTTCCATAGACCTTACACGAGCAATGAAGCTTTAAGATGTGGAACAAATCAAAATTTTACAATATTACAATTACAATTTTTACAAATTTTTACAGTTTTACAATTTAGTAATTTTCTACAATTTTGTGCAATTTTGTACAATATTTTGACGAGATGTAGTGAGATGAGGTGAGGTCCGAGGATTCGCCAAAAGATTACCCGGCATTTGCCTTTTGGTTGGGGAAAACCTCGGAAAAATCCAACCAGGTAATCAAATCAAAGGCGGGGGGTAATCTAATCAAAGGGGTTGATGCCGAGGACTCGCCATAGACCATCCGGCTTCAGTCCCACGGCTGTGAAGAAACCAAAGACCAAAGGGGCATCCAACCCAAGCCCGAACGCAGCTCCGGATCAGCAGCCCAGCGAGTCTGCCGACTGAGCTACATCGATGGCTCTAGTAAAAATGTACAATACATAGCCAATCAGATTATTAAATTTACAAACGCAAACGATCATTCATCAGTTGAACTGTATGTATAATACAAAACAAGTTAATTAATTTAAGGCATAAACAATTCAATCAGTTGCGATATACAGAAATTGATAATACATATTATGCAAACTACTTCAAATTACAAACACAAACAATTTATCAATAGAGCTATACAGTCTACTATTCAATTTAAAGCGTATAAAATTCATCGGCCAAAACTATACAAACATATAGAATAGAAAGTAAGCAGATTAATTTTATTTATTTATTTAATTCATACTTTTATTATTTATTCACTCATTGATTGATTTCTTTACTTATTTACTTATTTATTTATTTATTTATTTATTTATTTATTTATTTATTTATTTATTCATTTATTTATTTAACAGATATATTCTAGGAAATAAAATTAATTGGTATTAACGTTGTGTGAGATTCACTTCACGTGTTAATTACTATGTTACGATACCTTTTTGAGTTTCAGCCTGTGGGCTATCCTGAGAACCGAGTGGTTCAATATTATTGAACTCTTGATACAACAGCACGGTACAAGATATGCACTTCATAAACATTAAACGTAACTAACAAATTCAGCGACATAAACTCAAAATTCATTATAAGCCCTATACACACGTTAGGCCACTTCCAATGGGATTACTGTAAGACTGCACAATCTCTCATAACATATCATTTTATAGATATTTAAATCACAGGCACTACAAGATGGTTAATTAGAGAAACCAATTTTTTTTAACAGTGTTACTTATTCTGCTCCACTCAGAGATTGATTCAGAGGGAAAATTTTGATTTAGTGTAGGCGTTCGAACAAGCACGGAGCCAAATTATAGGGTAACGGATAAATCTGAGTGAGTGAGGAAAGTGCAAAAAGGGATATAACGAAGTTTGAAGACTTTGACAGCTCTTATAGAACTGTTCCTTGAGATTAAAAGTTGTAGCATCATCGATCTCCTCTGACCCGAGCACAATTTTCTTCATTTTATTGAAGCATTTATATGCTGAAACTAAAGCGAGGAAGTTCTCTAGAACTATTCCAGTTTTTCTGCCATATTTCTGTAGTCTTATTACTATTATTATTATTATTATTATTATTATTATTATTATTATTATTATTATTATTATTATTATTACTATTATTAAAAAAGAAACTGCTACATTGTGTAAACGCAACTTAACTTCTCTAGATATCATAAGGGTAGTGTTTCACTTAGGTACAGCTTAGGTCTTCATATATGACACAATGTTGATATACCTATATACAGAGTGTTTAAAAATTTTCGCATATTTTCACAGAAGGTAACATTGGTCAAAACTACAAAAAAAAAAGTTCCTATAAACATGTGTACGGAAACAAATATCTGTTGAGATATGGGTCATGCTGTATTTTGGCCTACGATACCCACCTGTCTTACGTATTCACTACAGAAGATCCTTTATGTGGTTATCACGCATTGTTACATGTGCTTCAGCCCTTCTTCTCAGTGAGTCACGAACTTTTGCGACCACACCTGGCTGTTGTCGGATTTGCTCACATGGACTGGATATTCTCCTGTAACGTTTGTACGTTATCGATGGGTGTGGAAATGTAGCATACGCCAATGTCTTTAAATGTCCCCATAGCCAGAAATACAAAGGATTTAGGTCGGGTGACCGGGGAGGCCATGCTACTCGATCTCCTCGACCAATCCATCGCCCATTAAACCTCCGAGTTAGGAGGCGTAGAAAATGAGATGGTGCCCCGTCGTGCATAAACAGAAAGACAGCCTACCACTGAATACTGTACGTACTTACGTAGTATCCCGGACCTTTGTTTACTAATATATTCTCTGTTTACTTCTGTTGAGGGATGTTTTTAAACGAATGACGATCATAGGCCATAATACGGCATGGCTCGTATCCCAACAGATATCCGGACACATGTTTATAGAAACTTTTTTTTTCTAGTTTTGACCTATGCTACGGTCTGTAAATACATTCGAAAATTTTTAAACACCCTGTATGTTGGAAATGCAGATGCATACTGTCGCTTTTTATAAATAGAACTAGAATTTGTTTTATGCGTTGCTGGGTCAGAGGATTTCAATGAACTAAACCTGTAGCAATGATTTCCATTCGACATTTTAAAAAATAGTAACGGATAAGCGAACAATGAAACGAACGGAATTGTTCGATAACATGGCTTTGAAGGAAAAGCACAAAGCAGAGTCGGAAACAAATGTGCTGTAATCGTTCAATTAGTCATACAGATTACTTCTGAAATAAACTATGTCTGTTCTCTACCACGCCTATACATGTATTTCATATGCATTAAGTAGGACATTCACTGAACGGTTCATTGTTTCGTAAGATGTATAAGTTTTTTTTTTTTTTTAAGATATTTATGGGGTATTAAAATGAATATCTAAATAGTGTAACAAGTTACTTTTTCCTCCCACGTAGATGTCAAGTGACATGTTTTGTTCACAATGGTTACTTTACACCTTTAGGAAAGAGAGTATACTACAGCTCGTCCAAGTCAAGTCTGCGAGTGGGGATATTGGGATGGAATGTAGAGGCAAAACACAGTTGCCACATAGGTCACTTGACGCTCAGATTTCAACGTGTGCACATCGTTTAAAATACACTACGGAGAGCACGCATTTGTTGTCCTTGTCTTCAGATAAAGGCAACAGTTACGCTGCCTCCCCCCTCATGCAACTTTCTCTCCTACGCCCACGCTTGCCAATCAGAACGCCAAACCTCGCTGTCAAGCAGAAGTAGAAGTACAGTCTATTTCAAAGCGTCTTAAATTGTTACCGCTCTATGAACTGAAGCGCAGTAGGAAAACTTTGCTGTCATATGAGACTGTACTGGTCTCCTCTCGTTACCGCCTCCTTTCACTACAGAACTGCCTCCAACTCCCCCTCTCTGCTCGCAGACTTAACTTGGTCGAGCTGTATCATTGTATCAATCCTGTCTGGGTTTTGTTCGACCTAATTATTGCGCACGAATAATTCCTAACATCATATAGTGTACAAGATGGTAATCGCTGAGAGCGAGATCCGGGCTGTAGGGAGGATGTTGAAACACCTCCCAACGGAACTCCTGCAGAATATCTGTAGTACGCAGAGCCGTATATGGCCGAGCGATTACCATAGTTTCTTACATCTCAAGAAATTCCTGTCCGGTCAGCATTTACAGTGACAAGTGCAGACTGCTGTCACACATTGGTTCCTATCCTAGGCAGCAGACTTCTACGACAGAGGGATACAAAAGTTGATAGTTAATTGGATTTATTGAGTAATATTATACATAGGTACAGATGTACTATATTATCATAATTTTCTCTTAAATCCAATGCAAAAGTTAATTCTACGGTATGACAAATAGTGATGGGTGATAGTCGATAGTACTATCGATACTGTCAATAGTTACGATTTCAACTCTGTAGTGCTTGGGAAAAGTGGCACAAGACAAAAATGTTAATTTTACAGGAGAAGGAAGAAAACTGTCTTCACACTCGTTTATGTCGATTTGATTTTCTTCTGTATGAATTATTGTAATAGGAGAAATATTTATGTCTCTTTTCCCAAGCGAGCAGATGTTCCGTAAGTTGTCAATAAATTAATAAAAAATGTTTGTGGAAACTGACTTATGCCACTTTTCCCAAGCATTGCAGAACTATCTACACTATTTATAGTCAAATTGTTTCCAATGCTATCGATAGTTCAGAAGATTATTGGTAGTATCGAAGAAAGGGAAGATTATAATATTATAAGGGTTTCAAATTGTAGCTGGACTAAACGATTTTTTTCAGAAGTCGATTCTAACGATTCAATCAGATATTATGAATCGTTACAAAGCATACCAGTCTGAAGTTCCAAATATTCTTTTGAATCGTAAACGAACTACTCATAAGACTCTTACCTTTGCAACAAAATAATCCAATGATCCCCTCACCTAAGAGCCAATTGGGTAGTTTCTTAAATAATTCAGACAACTCATCCTGCCTAAGGTTTTTTCATGGTTTTCCTAAGGCGTTATAAGACAAATGTCGGGATGAGTCTAAAGGAAATGGACTACGGACCTGCGTCTCACTCCCCATAAAAATTAATCTTTACGTAGATTCTTCGCCAAACAGTGCACATTACTATGGAATCTCGGCCACCAAGCCACTCAGTTGAGTGCGCTCCTTGTATATTGGTAGTTGACTTAATATAATATATCAACATATATGTCGAACTTGGAGTCAGGCCACTAAGGGAAAAACACTAGCCGAGAGGGATTCCATCCGGTGCTGCGGATTGAACTTCGGCGTAGATCAGTGGTTAGACCATTTCGCACGTAAAACCAAGGACCCGGGTCTATCTCCGGCGCCGGAACGAATTTTTTTCCTGTAATAATCATTAAATATAGCCTGTTTGCACTCCTAGTTTGGTAACGAGAAAATGATCCTGGAAAATCTGAATTTCAGTGTTTATGCTTTTGTTTCGTTCATAATGCTAAACATACCGTAGCATTCTATTCGTCAAAATCTTCTCTGTAACAGTGTTAAAAAAATATCAATTAAGAAACCAAATATTACCTTGATGATTAAGAAATGTTTAACCATAAAGAAAGTTTATCATGTATTCTTCGATTCCACGCACACATTGTCGAGAAACCTTTTCAGTAACTCAAACTAAAGAAAGTATTTTAGACTTTAAAATTAGTACCGTTCTATATATTTCTTACGAATACAAACACGAAGAACCAAAGTAGTCAAACATCTCTCTTCTTCCACCTAGTTTCAAAACTTTTGGCCTCATCTTGTTCCTCTTCCTCTCCGCGTATCTACTTTTTTCTCTACTTTCCTGTCTTCAGCTCTTTAGTCTACTTTTCTTCCCACTAGTCTGACGTATTTTATATTCCTCCTATTTTAATTTCTGATATACCACTTCACTTTATGAGAGTTTGCTGTACACAATTCAATGTTAAAGCAATTATTTTAATCGGCATCATTCACATCCCTATCACCATTATCAAAATCATTAATTATTATGATAATTATTTTTATAAGCAGATATTCTTGTTGTACTATATGGAATCAATGTTCAATGTAAGGTTTAATTGAAAATCACACATTTATGAGACGAATTGTCATATAAAATTTCAATTCTCTTGGTAGGCCCTATTGTTAGATTATTTATCCCGTGTAGGGTGATATCTAAATTATTTTTGTGTACTGTTCCTTTAATACTGAAGTCAAATATTCTATATTTTTCTTAGGTATTAATGCATATTATATGAATTTTTGGCATTTGCTCATACTTCTTAAAAACATTATTATGTTTATTTGAAGTCTGCGTCTTTCTGTTTTATTTTCCGTATTATTATTATTTTATCAATTCATAGGAGGACATTTTCAATTTTATCACTACTTTAATTGAGGTTGTAGCCGGAAAAAGAGCCCATAAGAAAAATCATGTTTCGAGAAAACAATGAATGAAATATTTATTTTTATGTAATTGCGATTTGAATGTTCTTTTATCAAAATAACAATTTGCATGCTGTTACAATAATATTTGTCTACAAGTTTTTGTTAAATAATGCATTCGAACTTTAATAATGTTATAATAGTACATTATGCAACGAGCCTATAATGATACCTAGTAATTAAGAAGCGAGTATGGATGTTTATGAAACGAGCGCAAGCGAGTTTCATAATTTTCATACGAGCTTCTTAATTACCATTATAGGCGAGTTTCATACGACTTTTTATGCTCGAACATATTTCTAACTTGAAATTACAGTATTCAGATGTATACATTTTATTTGTATCTGAAAAGATCGGAAGTGACCTTGTCTAGGTCGTAAATTGTGAGATGTGCGCAGACGCGAAAGTATTGATTTTTTCCGAGGAACAATAATGTCATTGACCTTGTGTAATCCGTTAAACTTGGTACAACTTTGATTACTGAATTCGACATTGAAAACCGAGATGACAAATTGAATTAATTTGAATATTATTTACAATTAACGCTAATTATTATAGTAACAGAACATAACCTTCTGCGACAGTATTGGATTTCCAGCCTCCGTGACTTTTCGCTAATTCTCTTTCGATTGCATATCCGAGAATAATCGATACTTGCGGTTTTATAACGGTACAAAGCTGACTCGTTATTGGCTGAACCCCTGTAAGCTGAGTTGTCATTGGCTGAAAACACCTGAACTTTAATGAGTAGGTGTACTTTAATGACATGCATTAAAGGACTGCTACCAGGTGTATAATTAATACATTTCGGCATGGTCGAGCATAAATATGTTTATTTTATTGGAGCATTTTTAGGCTCTTTTTCCAGAGAACAGGTTTATTTCATCAAAATATTTCAATATGATTCTATTTTAGCATAGATTAAACATCAGCATTGAACAGCGCACATTACAGAGGTCTACAAGTTCAAAATCATTTTAGTAAAATTATATTTCTTAAATATATCTCATAGTTACGTCACAAATTCTACCGAAAACTTAAAAATTAAGAATATCCATTGGGTACAGAATACAGATTACAGGTTATGTAATATTAATCTAGAATGGATTCACATTCACATCAGAGTTTGTCTTCAGAGTGCAGTTTACACTTTAGTGCACATCCTGGATGGACTCTCACTCACTTTGAAGATCATCTTCACTGATGTTTGCTGAGTTCCACAACTACGCAAGGGTAAATGGGTCATTCGATTAGCTACCCTGACCTTTGTTTACAAGATATTGTAACGAAACTACGTAAGCAAGTAGATTTTAAAACGGCGAATCGAATTAAATATTTTCCCAAAAAAGGGTCTATAGATCTGTGAGACCATTTTCCAGCTACCACCTCAATTGTAAGATAAAATGCATTCTAAAATTATACAGAGTGATTCAAAAGGCAAGGTCAACCGATGAAGAGGTGGATCAGAGTGACGTTTATAGCAGAAAAGCACTTTGTCATTTTTATATGCAACCGTTTCACAGTGAAGTTGCAACAGATCAAACATTTAATTCACAATTAACATGATTTACTTGGTTATGATAATAATAATAATAATAATAATAATAATAATAATAATAATAATAATAATAATAATAATCTTCTTCTTCGTTCCTTCAAGTATTAGGCCAAATGGCCTGTTACGATCTCACAGTTGAATTTTCAATCAAGCGCTTCTTTGGACGACCGAGAGATCTCTTCCCGTTTGGACGATAGTGGAGCATGACTTTTGGAATTCTATCTCTTCGCATGCGATGCAGATGATTTACCCAGTTGTTCTGATAATGTTTTACGTGATTAATCACAGGTTCTAGTTGTAATTCTTCCATTACATCTTCATTGCGTTTGTGATCCCATTTCGTATATCCCGCTGTATATCTCATAAATATAATAATAATAATAATAATAATAATAATGATAATGATAATGATAATGATAATAATAATAATAATCATCCAAACAAGTTTAAGGCCCAAGGTCTGTTACGGTCTCAGTGAGTCATTCTCGGCCCGCTTTTTTTTTTTGACGGCCCAAAGATATCTTATCTTGGGTACGGTATTGAAGTATGGTTTTTGGAAGTCTATTCCGATTCGTTCCTTAAATAACGTTGGTCAATATATGCCTACATTCTTTATTATAGTGTAAATAGTAAAAATAGCTTGTTCTAGTCTAAATAGTGTAAATAATTTAAATTGTAAATATAGTAAAACTCCAATTCTGTATAAAATCCTTCGCAGAAAGAGCTCTCCTCTTTTGATTCACCAAGGTTGCAGCAATGCAGACGCACTAGGGAAAGACCATTAATGACGGTAATAGGAATAGGTACGCAGTGTTATATATGTAACATATTGATGGTGTTGAAAGCAACCTCGTATGTAAAAAAAAAAGCAGACTAAGATTTCACTTGATTTTCATCAAAGAAATTTTCCCGAAGCTTCTGCAAACACGTCTTAAGTCAAGGCATGGACACAAACTTCACAAGAAGAGACTTAAATACCCTCTAACGTCAGACATTTGTTTCTTATCAAGATATTAAAATATTTCTTTGGTATCTCGTAAGATTAAACTTTTTTACATACGAATATACGAGGTTGCTCTTGAACACCATCGATTTGATTTAATACTAAACACAAATTACGTCTGTGTGTGTGTGTGTCTATATATACAGCTTTAGTTTTTTATGGGATATAATATTTGAGAACTGAAAGAGTTTCTAACATAATAATAATAATAATAATAATAATAATAATAATAATAATAATAATAATAAACTGCCCCCATTGAGGGTAGCCCTTACGGACTCAGTATATCCTTAAAAAAATGATTATACATATGTAAACATAGGTATTAAATTTAAAGAAGGGAAACATAGAAAATGGCGTGCAAAATTACAATTGCTATTAATGTGGCACCATGTGATTAATTAGGATTTGGCAGTATTTTTTAACACAGTTATCACAATGTCATCCCTCAGAGATGTTGGCAGAGCAAATTGCCTTCGAAATTCTTCGAAAAAAGCTGGTATAGTCCCTCGAGCACCTATGAGCAAGCGGAATACCTCAACGTGAATTGAGGCATATTTCAGCTTGAAATAGTTGACTGTAGGCTCACAGATCGATTTCTTCTCAAGGTGGACCTCGGCTGACTGATGACATTCTACTTCAAAACGTATCGTGGGGTCCACAATGATGTCAGCATTGTACGCTAAAATATCTACTCGTCTCGTGACCCATTTTCAGCTAGACCGGAGATTTCTTCTTCTACTATCCAGCCCTTATTTCTTAATGCGGCAGCAATTTTGGATCTTACAAGATGATGTCTAGAGTTCCTCAAGAGCAATCCCTGTTCACAGAATCCCAATAAGTATGCTAAAGTTTCAATCTCCGGGCAGCCACGTCTGCACCGGGTACCGTCGAGAGATCTGCCGGGAACGGAACGAACAGCTGCTAATTTTTCTGTCCATTTTCATCGATCTTAAAGAAAATTGGATAGTATTTTACAAATGGCTCTGAGAAGAGTCGTGTCTGGTGGATTTTACATAAGGTTTCTTTATTCAGAAGTAGCCCTTTCGACTTCAGAAGTGGACAAATTATTAGACTAAATTAATTATATGTGCAACAAAGCTGTATTTATCGGAGGAAATAATGAACAAATATGCATTTTGCACAGATACAATGAACAGAAAATTGAGTCTGGAGGTTACTAATACCTATTTTGTGAACATTCCCTTATTCTTTATTAACACGTTGATTTTGTCAGGAATGCCGGAAACCAAAGTTTGACACTTTCTTTGAATATCAGTCTCATTTAGCCAGATAAAAGACAGTGCTTAAATGAGTCCATGTTTTGTTGTAAGCCTCTTTTTGTTCACATTCTTCTTCAGACTTTCAATTTCGTTCATGTCCGATCTTCTTGCAGGCCATACTTCTGCAGTATATAATTAAAACACCAATAGTACCAACATAGCCAGAAAAAAAAATACTTAACCATTGGAAAAATAAACAATCATATTTACAACAATAGAGACCCTGTGAATTGCACTGATGGTTGATATGACGAATTATATTATGTTTCGAAGAAAAAGTTTTAGTCTAATAATTTGTCCACGTCTGTATAAGTAATGTATTACAGCTTGTCTTTACAGTTTCAGGAAATTTTAGCCCAGCAGGCAGCGATATTATAAATCGCTTGAGAGAACTAATTTTGTGCTAATTAGGCTATTTGCGATGCGTTTAAAGTTTTCGCCATTTTCAATTCGACGAATAACTTGCAGTGTTTATTGCATGTTTAAAGACGTCCACTTGACAGACATCTCTTACCGTCTTCATGCTATCGGTGTCACTGCCTGGACTGAACTGGCATCGTCATTGTTTACTAAGCCACGATACGCTTACAACCATTCACAGAATGGGAGTCATACTGTATTAGTGTAATTCAGGGCTGGGCATTGGGAGCCGATTCAGACTCTAATATTCATCCGTCATGGAATCAACGCTGCGCGGTATTCGGCGGGGAAGAAAGGGGATGAAGAGAAAACACATGGCTCCCCGTGAGGGAGTAGACTCAGCTCTTGCTGCCCAGCCCTGGTGTAATTGTTAAAGTAATCTATGTTTTGTTCTGCCTTACTTCACGAAACAAGAGTTCCGTGAGCCGTCAGTGAACTACTTAACTTGCATATGGAATCGGGTCGTCCACTTAAAACTCCAGTAATACTTAATCTTGTAGCCTCCTGGGAAAAAGTACGGTTCTTAGTAATAACATATATCACCAGAAATGTTTCAGTGTGAAACGCGTTTGGTTAAATAGAATAGGCCTATTTTGAAATATTTTACACTCTATTAATGTGATCAGTTTAGCTATGTTCATATACAGTGGACTCTCCTAAGTTCGATAAAACAGAATTGAAAGTTCAGACCAATAAGGCTAATGGGTGTGAAACGAATACAAATTCTTATTGGTTATCCATCAACAAATACAGTACTGTACTTACATTTCCTGCCCCCCCCCCCTGAGATTTATGTATGCGCTTCTAGTACCACAGTGGGTTTCGACAGTTCCGCCTCACAAACGGCACAGTTCTCAAATAGAAAAAGAAAAGTTCATAAATTTAAAATCAGTGATCAATATAGATGTCCTAATCAATAAAATATTCTGTTTTGCTTTAACAAAAGTGTCACTACAAGACACAGAACCAATTCCCATTCAAATGGCAAACCCATTTCTTAGTGTCCGTGTAGGGCGTGTCTAATTCTCCTACGTAAGGAGTCGAACTATAGGATGTCGAACTTGATTTCTGTCGAACTTAAGAGCTTCCACTGTACCTTGTTTTTAAAGCGTTGTCGTGTGATGAATAATGACTCTAAATATTTAAGAAAAGTAGGAAAGCCAATTGGGAGAGGTCATTCCGTATTGTGTCTTAGCGAGAACAGTCTTACGTTTATTATGCATTCATTCTTCAGTTAAGGTAGTCACATATTTTTTGTATTTGAATGAAAGGCAGGAAATGCTCGTTTACAATAGGCCTATAGTTGTTAGTATGTAGGCTATTTATCATTTCCGTAGCATAAGAATATTACTGAATGGTAGTATGGTTTGAAGAGAACGAGAGCTTTGAGTTTTTATGTTCTAGACAAACTTCACAGAAAATAGTTGTATAATAAATGTTTAAAGCTAAACAAAAATATATTTCATAATAATATTTTGAAAGCTAAGTGATGATTGTTTCTTCATATATTCACTATTGAAATTGAAAAAGAATAAAATGTACATAGCGTCGATAATACAGTACATTGTATTCTATATCAGTTTGTTAGGAGAGGTATAGCATAATCCAATACGTGCCGTGGATAGAAGACACGAGATTTGGAAAGTGTTTTAAAACTCGATATGCCCTCGTCCAGAAAAAAATTGCGGTATATACTGTACATTAGAGAGAAGTAGAAGTTTTGCTATTATGTCTGTATCTTTATATATCTGTCTCTCCCTGTCTCCGTAACACACCTGCGCGCTATATGTATATAGGCTACTGGCAATTTATTCGTCCTTATTTTTCTACATGTAAGCTAACGAATTACACTGAACAACAAATTTTTACTTTTTATCTTGCTCCGAGATAAAAATATGTGAATATTACTAATATGTGTGCCCTAAATCTCAATTTAAAATCCAAATTGCCCCGGGGAAAATGAATTGAATTTTTTTATGACAAAACTGTTTTTAATTTTTCAATGCTACTGATAAAAATACAACACACTAGGGATTCAAAATCCCTCATAATACTTAAAAAAATGTGTACTGCATACAAAAATGATGTTACATAGTTTAAAACACAACAACAATAAAAATATTTCATGCGTATAATGAGAAAAATCTCGGAATTTCAATTTACATTTAAAATAATTTTCTGGATGACTTCTACTTATAACTAGAACCAACTATAGTCTGCAAGCATGCTGGATGGTGATCTTCCTTTATATCACCTTTCCATTTCAGATATTTCTTAATGAAATATTTCCCCATGCTCTTCGCTTACCGCTCCAAATTCAGGAGGAAAGAAATCCAAATGAAATGTAAAAAATGTATTTTGAGAGACATATTATACTCCATTTTATCATATGCACTTAACATGGTTTCCACAACAAGTTCTATGTAGTTCTCTGCCCTAGAATTTCCAAGGAAATTTCAGCAAACGTCTTTCAAAGTGCGCCATGCCATTCTTTCTGTAACGAAAAGTTTTTCCTCAAACAAAGGGTGAGCTATAACTTTGAGAATTTTTGGACCGATGAAAATGCCCCCTTTTAATTTTTCTTCACTCAAACTGGTAAACCTTTCCTTTAAATACTGAAAATCACATCCTTGTTTGTTAATTGCACAGACCTCATTTTGAATTGTTATGAAATTTACTTAATAGAAGGGACCAATATCTGTTTATTTATTAGAAGTACAAAAGAACATGCCGACAACCATAAAAACCGGAAATCATAAACTCGTAAAATTCATTAGCTTTTGTTTTGGTTTATACCCCCAACCCACGCCAGATGTTTCCTGGGGGGCGCTTATCGAAAAATGAACTCATAGTAATCTTAAAAACCTTACGTGATACGAAAAAAAGAGATTCATTTTCGGATTCAAGCGCACATCAAACCACAAGGGACACATTGTTTTATGTCGGGGCAAAATTCTTGTTGTTCAGTGTTATTAGGGAGTAGCTATTTTAAAACCATTTTGTTAAATCTAAAACTGTGTAGGAGTTTTTGTAAATTCTGTGACCATCATTTTGTTAATTTTGCTCAGTGCTGTATTTCGTTCGAAAAGAAAATATTCATTTTTGGAATCATTATACAATGCGATTAACGAGCCTGATGACTGTGAAATAGGAATAGCAATTGCAGAACATTCTAGTGGTAAAATATTCGGAAGAAATATAAACAGATCTAGAACTAAGTTCAACGAAGAATCAGTTACTGTTCGTTCGCACAGACGTTTCGGCATACCGTAAATAAAAGTTGAAGCAAAGAAGGGAAACGAATGTCTTGTCAGGATAATGATTTATTGTATAAAGAAACATATTAAAACAAAATTAAATTATCACCTCGAGTGGTATTCGACTCAATAATAGTCGCATGACATCATTCCATTATTTTTGTGAAATAGGTTTAAAGTGCATAAAATTTATCTTGCCACATTCGTATGTGTATATATAGTTGGACTGTGCACGGTCGCTTCCGCTTTACATCAACGAGCATGGAAAGATAAAATGTATGTATTATAGATACACACCTCATCTGGAATATGGAATTCGTTAATAAATGTTGAGGAAGTAAAGACTTTGGCCTCCTTGAAATAAAAAATGAACATTTGAAAATCAGTATATTTTAACTCTTTATTGTGAAATGAAGGCGTAATTTAATATTCCTTTATTTCTAAAAATTGTTCCATATAATGCTTTATTTTGAACTAGATATTTATTTGTAGGCTATTTGAAAATTAGACATTGTTCATTTAATTGCGAACTCAATTTGATACTAATTCAGCTATATTTAGTGACAGTTCATGTTGATGTTGGTTGCTTCATGTAAGCATTAGATTGCTAGCATTTCCTCTTAAACATTTCACAGTGTTGAAGTAAAGCAATAAAATTACTGAACTCTGTGGAAGAAACTATCACTTAGCAACATAAAACTATCAATATAATCCGAATCTCATTGGTTATTAATTCTTAGTGATTGGTTGTTAATACCTACCTCTTTTCACGTTCTTTATCTGGATAATATTCGCGTATATTAAAAATATCTCAAGCACATAATTCAATGTTCAAGAAATAGTTATGCATTTATCTGCACTTTAATAAATCGCCCCTTAATTTATTATCATGTCTAATATAAGTTAATATAAATATCTTTTGTTTTAATCACCTGATTATACCGAGCAATGTTTTATTCAAGCCCAGTAGTGTTCTGTAGGAGTCCCTTACCCGAAATTCTAGTGTAATGTAATACAGAGTTGTTTCCGATCTCTGATAACGAATTTGATTGACGTCATGTGCATCAGGAATCACACCGACAGCTGAATTGCGGCGAGAGGTGACAGACCAGTAGTGAGTGATTTCATAATCAGAGTGCATAGTGTATCACAGTAGCAATGCCCAAGAAAATCGAGCCTTTTTGGGAGGGGTACATAACACTTTCCGATGCCAAGTACAATTACGTGAAAATCATAGGAGCCTGCAAAAAACGTGGTTTCGTTATTTCCAAGAAAGACATCTTATGTACCTAATAAGACTGGCAAAGCTCGGATGGGATTAATTCCAGAGTGGAAAAAGCAAGCAAATCCACTCCCCGTCACAAGTCGCCGCACCCCACGAGATGATACAAATTAATTCCTTTCGAGCTTTACCAATCTTACTAAGTACACAGAGGATGCCTTTCTTGGAAATAACGAAACCTCGTTTATTGCAGGCTTCTTTTATTTTGACGTAACTTTACTTGGCATTGAAAAGGGTCGTAATGTACCTCTCCCAAAAGGACTCTATTATCTTGAGAATTTATACTGTGAGTCGCCGTGCACTCTGACAATGAGATCACTCACTACTGGTCTGTCACCTCGCGCCACAGTTCAGCTGTCGGTGGGATTCCTGACGCACATGACGTCATTCAAATTCGTTATCAGAGATCGGAAACAACACTGTATTACATTACCCTGTATTTACATGTTTTATCTAGAATAAGTACTGGGTGTTCATTTCAAAGTGTGTCATGACGTCACTGTTGTGAGTCAGCGATTTGAAGCGAGTTTCAGCTTTTATGTCAGAGAAGTTGCCTATTAATCAAGGCGTTCAATCTGAACTTCAGAACGTATACGGTATAACATGAACGTCGTAGCAACAGATGGCGGTCTGTAAAGTCTGTGTGCTACCATAACCTCTTTCGAACTGTATTTTGCGCGGGAAAGTCTTACGCAGAGTATTTGTTATCATCGGTTGCGTACGGCAACATTCCACAATACAAATCAAATGCTCCGTGTCCATGTTGATCGTCGAAGTTAATGTCAACAAATACGTAAGTAATCGTCTTAACCCTCTCCCCATATCCCGACAGTAAGAAAAAACTAACCTCAGTACGTGTTTCCAAACAGTTCACATTCCTGCCACTAAAGGTGTTACCGTACGTATCGGTACGTACTCTTCAGAATGAACGCCGTACTTGCTAGGCAACTTCTGTGGTACATACGTAATACGCCTCTGTGGAAGTGTAGGAAGATTGAATTCTCTAGGCTCAACGACTGGCCACATGACGGTATACAGCGAGCCATGACACACTTTGAACTGAACACGCAATATATTGTATATTATTTTAATGTACCGAAGTACATATGATATTTCCATGCAGAAATTCTGCGTCATCATACGATGAAAGAGTAATGGAACGGAGAAAAATTCTCTCCGGCGCCGGGGTTTTAACCCGGGTTTTCAGCTCTACGTGCTGATGCTTTATCCACTAAGCCACACCGGATACCACCCCGGCTCCGAACAGAATCGTCTGAGATTAAGCTCCAACTCTTAGGTTCCCTCTAGTGGCCGCCCTCTGCACTACATTATAGATGTCTATGAACGTAGGACCGAAGTCCACACATGTGCTGAGGTGCACTCGTTATGAGTGACTAGTTGGCCGGGATCCGACGGAATAAGCGCCGTCTTAAATCACGAAGTGATTTACGCATATCATGTATATTATTTTAATGTACCGAAGTACATATGATATTTCCATGAAGATATTCTGCGTCATCATACGATGAAAGAGTAATGGAACGGAGAAAAATTCTCTCCGGCACCGGGGTTTGAACCCGGGTTTTCAGCTCTACGTGCTGATGCTTTATCCACTAAGCCACACCGGATACCACCCCGGCTCCGAACAGAATCGTCTGAGATTAAGCTCCAACTCTTAGGTTCCCTCTAGTGGCCGCCCTCTGCACTACATTATAGATGTCTATGAACGTAGGACCGAAGTCCACACATGTGCTGAGGTGCACTCGTTATGAGTGACTAGTTGGCCGGGATCCGACGGATTAAGCGCCGTCTTAAATCACGAAGTGATTTACGCATATCATGTATATTATTTTAATGTACCGAAGTACATATGATATTTCCATGAAGATATTCTGCGTCATCATACGATGAAAGAGTAATGGAACGGAGAAAAATTCTCTCCGGCACCGGGGTTTGAACCCGGGTTTTCAGCTCTACGTGCTGATGCTTTATCCACTAAGCCACACCGGATACCAACCCGGCGCCGAACAGAATCGTCTCAGATTAAGCTCCGGTGTGGCTTAGTGGATAAAGCATCAGCACGTAGAGCTGAAAACCCGGGTTCAAACCCCGGCGCCGGAGAGAATTTTTCTCCGTTCCATTACTCTTTCATCGTACGCAGTATATTGCAGCTTCAGAAGAAACAGAACACAATGGAATTTATTTTTTATTAGCAGCATGTACAACTATAATATATAATTATTAATTGAAATTTGCTTTTAAATACAGGGGTTGACTGTTTAGCTCTTTTCCGCTGTTGAGTGAAAAGCTATACGTAATCACTTGCTCGAGCCGCAATTCAAAAGCAAAGCTCAGTGGCAGAAATGATCGCAAAGAAACATGATCTTGGAAACTATCCAGAAATATTCCTCGGTCACTTTTGTCATAACTGTGGAGAGTAAATGGCTCGAACGGTAACAATGCAGCAAAGTCGAGACATCTCTAGCAGCTTCGCGATGGGAGACGTCTGTGTTTGATGGTCCTCCATTAGAATGAGCAGCCGGTCTCATTGCTAATGTTGAGTTGAAAATGAGGTACATAAAGTTTTATTGCAATTGTTATCTATAGCTTGAGATTACTTTTATGAGGTCGAATATTTAAAAGAATATGTAGGAATATACTAAAAGAGCTAAATTAGTTTTGCGTAGTATTTACTAAGTTATAATAAAATATGAAACAGAAAAGACATGCAGACGACAGTAAATCAATTGAAAGAAAAAACGAAACTTGATATGGCCTATAAGCATGAAGAAAGGTTTTTAATGACAGAGAAAATAATTAAGATAAAAAGAAAATAATTTTCCTTTACCATTTGCTATTATTTATTGTTGTTTAGTGGAACACCGACTTTGTTTCTAGAAATAATTGTAACATCGCAGTATATTTAGTAGCTCTTTAAATCAGCCGCGGCGAAAATGCGACTCACGAGCACATTGTGGCTCGCAGTACTTTTCTCTCGCTTCCTACCTACAACCCCCACCCTCTTACTCACTGGAGTCAAACTCCGTTCTATTTGTATTTGTCTCGGACCTGCGAGTGGCGTATCGTCGCAATATCTCTCTCGAAACCATGTACCTCTATAAAAAACGAAAGTTTCAAGTAGGATGGGAGGATGCATTCTTTTGCTTACAATATGATGAAAATATTAAATGTATGATTTGTT
The DNA here is from genome assembly GCF_040183065.1 of Periplaneta americana. Taxonomy (NCBI): domain Eukaryota; kingdom Metazoa; phylum Arthropoda; class Insecta; order Blattodea; family Blattidae; genus Periplaneta; species Periplaneta americana. The sequence goes on from NC_091130.1 coordinate 118,969,224, forward strand.
CACAAATATTACTAGGAAAACGGTTGTATAACATAAAACGGCATTATAAGTTACTACATGTTACTGATGAAACATTAAAAGGTTAAGTATTATTATTATTATTATTATTATTATTATTATTATTATTATTATTATTATTATTATTATCATTATCATTATCATCTCTGTACGTCGATTCTTTTACAGCAGATGTACGAATAATGCGGTTAGATTTTCAATTTAAATTCACAGATTTACAATGTGACGTTAAATGAAAGCTAGATGTAAGGACTTGACAAATATTGAACTTTTCAAATCTTTGGAAAAAAAAAAAATATTTGAAGCTTCGTTCTTTCGCTTGCTCTGTTGAAGCCATGTTCGCTAACTTACGTTTGTGAAAAATTATTTTCAACAATGAAAATAGTAAAAATCAAATTTAGATCACGACTGACAGACAAATACCTTCGTGATCAACTACGATTGGCAGTAAGTGACATAATTCCTGATTTTGAAACTTTGTCGCAGAGACATTCTGAAGACAGTTAATTTTAGGTTGTGATAATGTGTCCTATGTTTTCTTGTTCATTTCTTTCTTCGTTACACGTCCTAAACATTAACTTCCCCTTCGGTTGTCCGCCTCCCTCCATAGGTGCTATGCACGTTGCAGCTTACACAGTGGCTCGGCGCACCAAGGCCTTTTCGCCACGGCTGCTTTAAATGCATACAAACACCCCTTCTCACAGCAATGAGACCTGTTAAATATGGTCAGTGTTAACACCAGATTATTTCCATTACGAAATTACTACCCTTCCACCCTACAGTATTCATGCCTTAGGGTGAAGCACTCGTCCATATTTCAGTAACAGCGTTGTAAAATATAAAGGGACATCATTTCATTTTTACTAACATTTTTAATATTAACCTGGCTATATCTTTGGACTAAAGGTCTAGAACCGGAAACACCGCTTGCTCCTCCTTCCAAGACTGAAGTTTGATGATACTGGCATAAAATACAAATCATTTTACTAGGTATAGGAGGGAAGAAAAGTAATTCATCCATTTATGTAAACTAAGAAATATCGCAATTTTGAGTTTGATAATTTTCATTAGGTTTTTGTTTAATCAAAATACAGTACTGTATTAACAATGGGTGTTTTTACTCACGAATTGAGCTATCCATTCGGACGTATTCATTATGCAGTGTATATTGTAGTGTTACAGCACATTAGCGTACAATATAGAGAAGGAAGTTAAATTAAAAAATAATCATAATATTGATATTTAAACACATTTTTGAAAATGGTGGACGTTCATTTTGATACAGGCTTTAGTTCTTTTGTGCATATTATCGCACTATAGACTATTGTACCTAATTCCAATTACCAGTTTTGTCCTTCGTACGAGTAACTCAAGTTGAAATAACTCTATACCTACTCTATATAAACCTACCTTACGTACTGTAAATTCAATCTTCACTTCTGCCCGATCCGAAAAGATAAAATTACTCAGAAATGCTATCTACTGTCCGTCCAAGTGGTTTTTTCGCAGAGTCGTAGAAAGGGGGAGGAGAAATAACATGACAGTTAATTACTTAACTAGGCCCTTCTATTTAAGTTATTTTAAACAGTTGTATAATATTACGTAGATGTCCAATTCCTAACAGAAATTAATGTTTTCCGAAAAGAGCTAAGACAACCCAGCTACTAGACTTTACAGAGGGGCGAACAGAAGCAGGTGGGGAAAACCGGGATGCGAAGTGGCAAACGGACGACAGTACCAGTGCGAAAATATGATAAATATGGATAAAGAGAAGAGAACTTATCAAAACTGTATCCATGTTAATTTTTAGATTTGCCTGAGAAGTATAAGTGCATTATAAGAATGTAAGTTTTAATTTTAATGCTCATTTTTCAAAAGTTTGATTTTTTTATTCAAAAGAAATATGTTCTCAACTTTTCGTATAGAAAAGTGAAATTTTCAGGTATAGGCCTATTTATTTAATAGCCTTACAAAATGTTTTCGTAAAACTAATATACCGTAGGCCTATTTACGTATTACTGAAGATAGTGTATTGAAAACTTTTGAAAATATTCGCATGAAAATTGTTTGTAAGGAAATGAATTAACAAAGCAACTACTGTTACATCATAAGCAAAAGATACGTGCCCATATGTTGTAAAAATGTCAGCTCTATAGTTTCAGCAGATATCGAGAAAATAATTTAATTTTATGATGAAGGAAGTTGCTCACAAATATCACCTTAAAAGCATAATGCGATAAGAGTTTTGTTTCACTTAAAACAGGTATAGTAACTAGGTAACTTTGCTTTGTACTGTAATATTGTTTTGATTAGTTTATTGATTACTTTTGTAAGGCTAAAGATACCATCAATATAAATTCCAAATTATGTCATACTCAATCTCTTTCTTTGGAATATCACTTTCTTTCTGAATGATGTGTTTCATCCACTTAATACAGTATAATGTTATACTACTATGGAACTTAAGTGAATATTTCTTCTTTGCTCTCTATCATGTTATTAAGATTTAAAACACAAGTGCAATATTAAGAAATCAGTATTAGTACTTTTGTTTTACAGACAATATAGATAATATTAAACAGAAAGAAGCCATAAAAAATAACTACATAAAATTTCACGTTCCGTTTGAAGTTTGTGCACCACTGTTTTCTTAATCCAACAGGTTGCTTATTCATATACACAACTCATCCTCTTTCCATACTTAGCGCTTGCTGCCCGCGCACGACGTCAAGGTCAGAAAAATGCGCTTGCTTTGACATCACTGCTCTAAACCATGGGTGTCCGAACGCCTATAGAACAAGGAGATATTGCACTTCAAGCATGATCTGCTAAGGACATTAACTTTCCATATAAAATAGGAAAAACGACCTTAAAGAATATGCGCTGCGGGTTGCTTACGCCAGGGGATTACCTCGTACGAGTTACAATAATTGGACATCTATGCTTTAAACCGTTAATTAAAGAAAATATAAAAGAGTACGTTTAATACGTCGCTATATCCTAATTCCTCCAACTTGCATACCTATTCTATAAAATGTATTTTGGACTCGGGACGAAGAATGAGAATCAACATTATGTTTTGCTATTCATAGCAAACAGACGAGCATTATTTTTAATAATAGCATATGCCATCAGATGCAATTTCTTTTCTAATGAAATTAAATATCAGGTTCTGGTATGGAAGGATTTTACTCTCTGATGCCGGTTCCCAATTTTAATTCGTGTCCAGAAAGCAGGAGGGAATTCATCCATATCTACTGGCTGCAGATTGGTTTGCCTAATCAACTGTGTAAGGGCATGGCGGATATGATAAGTAAACACTACATACGGGGAGTGAAATTGGAAGACAGATTACACAGAATTCAATGTGGCTTCCGCAAGCATGAATTGTCAGCAGATTATCTCACTCGTGAATGACATGTAGCATCGCTATTGGTGTGCGTCTGGTAGGATTTGCAGTTGTCAGCACTAGTCTATTGCTAGTGTCAACAGCATGTATTGGATTAAAGGTACACTTCAAGATTGCAGCTCTTTCAGAAATACAATTTGCTATATGATTACGGAAAGAAAGTCGTTGAGTACAAAATGAATATAAGAAAATATCTAATTAATTTATTAAAATTATTTAATTATTTTAAAATTATTTTATTTTAACCACTCCGAAGACAATTTACAGATGGATATATTTAAACTAAATAAAATCATAGAAGAACATGGCATGAAGATTTCACCAGAAAAAAAAAAAACAAAATAATGGAATTTGAAGGTACAAACCCAATCCGAAGCGAAATTGTTGTTGAAAATGTGATTTTAGAATAGATAAATTCCTTTTCATACTTAGGATGTAATATAACATACGAAGGAGAGAATGATGTAAGCAGAAAAATTAACAAATTTTTACAAATATTAGGACTGCTAAACCATACCCTAAAACCAAGTTTAGTACAGAAACATTTCAGAATAAAGCTATATAAAACCCTTGCACTACTAACTGTCTATGGAAGCGAAATTTGGGTTCTGAAACAAAGAGATATCAGCAGATTAAGAGCAGCTGAAATGAAATATCTGCGACGAACTGCAGGATACACACTTCTGGACCACAAGAGGAACGAGGATATACTGCAGGAACTCAACATGCAACCATTACAAGAAAAAAATTACAGAACACAGAAACAGATGGCTTGAACACATTTCTCGTATGGAAGCTGGCCCGATACCCCAAGAAATGCTAAAATACCACCCTCAAGGACGACGATGACCTGGACGTCCACAGAAACGTCTATTGGATCGTGTATAGCTGGAACCGAAACAGGCCAACAATGGCCTAATTTCGTGCTTGGAATATGATGATGATGATGAAATTATTTAATAACTCATAGGGTAAGATTGTGTTTGTAATTTCCTTGTTGGGACAAGTTGCCCGCTTGACGTTCTTCTGGGGTTTTTCTTCAACTCATTAAGAGCATTGATACATAACTTTCGGCGCTGGATCCTGGACTCATTTCGCTGGCATTAACAGCTTCAGATTATTCAGATGTTAGATAACCATAGAAGTTTCTAAAAATCACCAGCGTAGCTCAGTCGGCTAAGGCGCTTGCCTGCCGATCTGAGGTTGCGATCGGGTGTAAGTACGATCCCCGCTTGGTTTGGATATCTGGTTTTTGTTTTTTCCGAGGTTTTCCCAACCGTAAGGCGAATGTAGGTAATATATGGCGAATCCTCGGCCTCATCTCGTTATCGCTAATCTCATCGACGCTAAATAACCTACTGTCTTCCTCCGACGAGTTTAGCGCGGGACCTGAGCTATTCTTCAGCGTATTCCGAATCTCACCGGTCCGGTGGCATCAATGACGTCACGTTGCAACGAAAATAAGGAACAAAACTGCTGGAAGAATCGATGGCTGTCATGGCGACTGTGTAAGTGGTTATCTGTGCTAAGCTAGCAAAATTTTGCGAAATTTCCGTACTGCCATCTCGTTCAAATGAAAGAGATCATAAACAACTTATTTCTTGAACCGGTAGTAATAACTGGTCGGTTGACATGTTCGCTCATAAGCCATTAACATATTGTTTTTACGTTGTGCTCATTACAAACAATACAGCAGAACTAAAGCAGAACACACCGCCATGACACAACAGTGCACGATGTTATTCGTCTGCTAATTCCCGCCCTATACAAGAACCAATCAGATTCACTGATGGCGGCTGATGGAGACTGCCACCACCTTTGCAAGTTGATGGCACCGGTGGAGCATCAATGACGTGATCGGTGGAATTCGGAACACCGTGATGCCATCGGATTGCTCACCGGTGAGATTCGCAATACGCTCCTTGCCATCGGTGCGGGGGGATTGCAGGTAGATTCTTTTATTGCTACAGCCAAGCCGAGCCGAGCGGAGTGGGAAGTATTAATCGTCCAAAAATATGCAGTCTTCAGTTTGTAGTAGTGTGTGAATATTTCATATACATATTGTTTACTTAGGCCTATATGGTTTTGTTATTAATATATTAAATATATTGTTTCAATTTTTGCTCAAACATCTCCCTGATGTTAGCTATGTTAATATTATATGAATTACTCATATTAAATATTTTACTGTTACAAGTCATTTTTCAGGAAACATACTGTGGAAAAGGTTTTAGTGTTATTCTATTGGAATTTTAGAATATGTGTGACTGATATCGTGAGAAACAGATTCCTATAATGCTTTGCGAAAATTTGTTGTTGATATCTTAAAATACAAATCAAGTAGTTTTACTTCTCAAGTGAATTCAGCAGTACAGTATATGTAAATTGATTACTTTACACATTTAATTCAATTCTACTAATCACTAAATTTTATAGTATGATTATTTTTTTCATTCATATTATTGTAGTTTTATTATGATTTTTCTTTATATTCATTTTATTGTATTTGTATTTCTGGTGGTGTGGGGGCCTTAACTTCACCAGAATAAATAAATAAATAAATAAATAAATAAATAAATAAATAAATAAATAAATAAATAAATAAATAAATAACTAAATAAAATTTTCTGCAATATTTTCCTTCTGTGAACATATAAGTACGAATGGTTGTATCTCTATCTCGCCAAAAATACGTTAGAAAACTAATAGGCATACTGCTCTCGTAAATTGGGCAAATGTTTTCAATATGATTGTACTTCCTTCCAGACTGCCGCTGTCACTGTTCCCTCCCACTCCAGTACCGCGCTAGACTAGTCGGAACCGCATACCTCTCAGCACTAAACTCCTCAGAGGATGACAGTAGTAGTTGATACAGCGTTGTTAAATAACCAAGTAAACAAAATGTTGATTAAGTGTCATAAAATAAACCAGAAAATAGATGGTGTTTTAAGAAGAAGTTATTGTTAATTAGTTTCCTTTTTATAAAATACAATATGCTGTAAGAAATAGGGTAAAGGTTGGTAATACTGTGATACGAGTAATAATGTGATGGTTCTTTTTGAAAATTTATTACAATTTTACTGAACAAGAGGAAGACCGGTTTTTTGCGTCAATGAATTAAGGGAATGTTCGTGGACAAGTTGCTGCACACAACTGGTCCTTTTCTCGCTCAGTAAAATAGTAATAAATTCTCAAAAGAAACTATCACAATATTACTCGTATCACAATATTACCCTATAGAATATAAACTTAGACAGACCTAAAATTCAAATATCCGAATTAACAGCCCCTTTATGAAATCAAAACATTACGAGTTTATTTGAATAGCATAGCTGGGCTGTTTGCTGTTGACCAAAATCTCGTAGGCACATGTAAGAAACCATTTTAAAATTTTTCCGTATAAATTTTAACTATCTCCTAATTTCTTTTGTACATGTTATGTTTAAAGTGAAAACGGATTATGAGGCAATAGAAGGATAATTAAATATTCCTAATTAGAATTAGTTTAAAACTCTACGAATATAATCTTGTACTGAAAAAAAATGGAAAAAATTGTGTATAGAATTAATACTCATACGCATTGGTACTGGACTCTTACAAATGCAAAAATTAAATAGACAGTACATATCGTCATTCTCATGGCGAAGGATAATATGCCACCTGTCCATTATGCCATCGCAGTACGCGAATATCTTAACTGTTGATGGGGGCAACATCTTAACTCTTAATGAAGTTCTTCCTGGGCGTTGGGTTGGTCGTGGTTCTCCTGCGCTTGCCTGGCCACCACGAAGCCCAGCCCTCACCACATGTGATAATTCCCTATGGGGGTTCATAAAGTGTATCGTTTCACAGAACCGTTACAATACCATTGACGAGCTGAAAGATGCTGTGAGACAAGCTTTCACTTAAGTTACACTGGCAGTGCTCTGGAAAATGTCGCACACAACCTGGCGGCGTATCATCCTTTGCCATGAGAATGACAGTGCACAGACTGATCCTTTGGACAAGTAATGGTTCATATCTCAAGAAAACTCCTCTAAAGAACTGTTGTTCATTTTATTTCTTTAAGTTTAGGAGTTTATGTTTATGTATCGGGACTTTGTGGCCTCCCTGTATAAGAGCCTTTGCTGGTGCCGTACACTCGATTGGTTACGCGTTTGCCCGCCAGAAGTTTCCACTTTTCTATGCAGAGATGAATGAAACTATCGCTATGGACTGTAAAAATTAATGTTAGTGTCAAAAGATCACAAATTACGATAAATTGCAATGAACTTGCTCTTACTTCAATCATGACTCACAGTTCTCAACATGTCTGCCGCCTTGAAGAATGCTCAGATGCAAGCGACGGACATCTCTTCGTGCACTCTGGAGAGCATTTCAGGAGTAACCATCTGTATCCTGTGCACAATCCTTTTCATCAATTGCGGGATGGTGCGACTTGTATCTGCAAGACCACGTAGAACTATATAAATGAAACAGAATTTTATTTATATTCACAAACTAACTGAATGACTCCCATCATTGCCTAATGGCCTGCTTAATCCAGCAGAATTGTCGAAATAGCCTCGCTATATCCTACTTAAAATTAACACAAATTGCGCCTCAATTATTCATAAGGGAATCGGGAGAAAGAGAGAGGAATGGGTAATTGTTCATTATGTAGCTATGGTTACTTCTGTTAATTGATTAAATTAGGGTGTAATTTCATAATAATATTCTCTATTCACTATTCTGTCACTGGCTCTGAGTTTATTCAATTTGATTGTCAGCAGTATTCTGGCTCGGATTCTATCAAACGATTTTTAATAAAGACATATTAACTTCCAGCACGGATACATAGTAGTATTTCGGATATCACGTTCATGGTTGATTTATAATACACAGTATTTTCCAAGATTCCGATGGTTTTTCTTCTGCAACAATATGGTGCTTGCCTTAAGGACACATGCATACCTACTTCTCCTTCTTTGCTTGTGTAATTAAAAACATAATTATACTAACTGATTTTCGAATTCTATTCTGAATTCAGGCTATGTTGTAATGTACGTATTCATTCACAGTGAAAATGGGCAAATACCCGGTAACTAATTATACTCAATAATTACATTAATAATAATTGAGGCATTGACATGGGAAAGGTCGTAACTACCAAAAATTCGAATTTTTAGGTTTTTCATTGAGAAGGTAGTAAATGGCCATGCCAATGGCACAGAGAAGGTAGTATGTCCGTATGTAATGAAACGAAGTTGGAAACGTAGTCACTAGATGTTGTAAGTTGTATGTGCACAGCTGTTGGCGCGGAGAACGTAGTAACACCTTTTACAACATCAGAGTGTTTCTAGACAAATATGGGCTGATAACTGTGCAGGGCAGAATAGGAATCGGGTAAATCTAATAGTCCTGATTTACATTATTGCCAAGAAACATTTTGATTCAGTGGACTTTAAATTCCTGGTTTCAGAAAATTCCTACATGCCATGTGATAGGGAATTTGGCATCATAGAGAAAAGAAAAAAAAGATGCAAACCATGGTTCTAGAAGAGGTAAGGCCTAATAATGTAATAATGATGAAGGATGAGGATTCCTTCGACTTTTCTTCAGAATGTGACAAGTTTTTGAATACAACTCCTATCAAAATCAGCACCCTCAATTGGATTAGACTCTCAAGAGCTGATTTTCCTCTAATAAAAACAAGATAGTCATTTAATGACCTTGAAATGTGGACAGAGCACAGGATTTTTAAGAAAGGACAGTCATTAACGTCAATCACTAACTTGCAGTGCTTGCAACGCCTTGAAAGAAGACTAGTCGTCCCTGATGCCGAAAAGAGAAACTTGTTATCTATGTTAGACTTCCTCGATGAAAAGTATCAAGCATTTTACCGAAAATTTGAGTATAATTTTTAAATAACGTTAATTCTCAGTTTGGCTAAGGAGTGATTTCAATGTTGCGTTTTCATAAAATAGGATTTCACAGATAAATCTGTGCCAGACTTTTCAAATTTCATATGTAACACAAATATGAGTGTATGCCTTTCATTTAAAGCAGTTTCTGTAATAATGTAAGTGAGAAAGTGTTCATAAATTTGTTTTTTGCTTCCCCTGAAAAATTTTGTTTTTGGCAGTTACTACCTTTCCCATGTCAGAGCCTCAATTCATAATAATAATAATAATAATAATAATAATAGCAATAATAATAATAATAATAGCAATATATAATAATATTAACAACGAGCATCCTAAATTAAATGAAGCACAATCACTTAATATAACATAATTAATTAAAGTAAATCTAATTTATATCATAACCCTAAGTTCGAACTTAAACCCACGAGTATATATGATACATGTTCATACTTGCGTAAGTACCTTTCAGCACTACACTCATTTCGCTATTAATTCACTCACTGCACTGGAACTATGTAACATTTCACTGACACTATCCTGATTTCACAAGTATTTCTTTTTGCAGCTTCGAGTTGTGTATTTTCTTAAGGGTACGAAATTTTATCTTTTAACTTTCTCATGATTCGAATTTATAAAGAATTTGAAATAGGATTAAATCAATATTTTATAGATGCAGGCCTACAAGTTTTCAGCATCCTTGGTACAAAAAGACTGGCTAGACGTATGTTTTTCATTCCATGTACAGTTATTTATCCTAAATTGTTGAATGGATTTTGTTCATATTCAGTGTATACAAATGAATTCTGAATGATTGAATTGAATTGAATTTAAGGGAAGGGGGGCACTATGGCCTCAGCACCGCGACCTTGTTCAGATTTATTGCGCTAGCCCTCTGGTGGCGCATTCCCAAACCCACACCGGCCGACCACACTAAGGTTCTTTGGTCCAGGTTTCTAGCAGCCAACCCCACTCGTCCCTAGGCCAACCCCCTCCATGCGTCGTCGGCCGGCGTTCGGGGAATGCTACGGAATGATAATGAAATGGAGAAATGGTGACGGAATGATGTAAATGCCTAATTTGGGGAAAAACGGGAGAATGCCGGGAAAAACCCCAACTTCGACCTTGTCCGCCACAATTGTCACCGTCCCAGATCTGACCGGGAATCAAACCCGGGCAGACTGCGTTAGAGTCTGAAGATCTGACCACTCAGCCACCGCAGAGAATTCTGACTAATACAGTAAAAGTATATAATTATGTCTACTATATTTAATTAGGCTCTGATTAAAAAACACAAAATGGCTACACAATTCCAGACTTACTTATTACTAGGCTTGTAATGTTGGGGACCGATGTTGGGAACCGATAGGATGTGTTACGATGGTGTAAAGTTCATTATCCGTTCACCAGTCAGTAATCTAGCATGCATAAACAGTGTACCTGCTGAATACTCCGTTCGCCAGTCACTACCGTAGCATGCGTAAACAGTATACCTACTGAATAATAAATAATGCAGACAGTTAAAGGTTCTCAAGCGCATATTTTTGCAGCGGAATTTGGTGAGTGTCTTGAATTATCTAATACAAACATACGAGGTGACAAGCGATGTTATATACAGAGACATTGTAGCACAAGAAAATAAAGGAGGCAACTCAAACCCACGAATAATTCTATGATAATCCTTCTGCACATAACGAAAGGTGCGCAAAAATATATCTTTTTAATGCTATGTAGCGTATATTAGAGCTGTCCAGGTTTGTTTATAAACACCTTGTTATTCGCGTAATCGACGATTGCAGAACCAAGTCAATGTCTTCGTACTAGCTCACGTCTCCGGCCTATGTACCATGCTGCAGTAAATTTGTGTAATCGGTCCCCACTATTACAAGTCTACTTATTACATATAATAAGTTGTATTACATTGTAATGATACAGCAAATATGTGTATAATCATGTTTTTGTTACGGAAATTAATTACTCTTTCATAGTTATACTTTCTTATGCTCCCCTCCTCCTCGCCTTATTATCTTTGTCTTCCCCTTGTTCTTCTTGTCTTCGCCTTAACCTCCTTCTCTTCGCCTTGTTTCCCTTGTTTTTGCTTTGTTAGCTATCTTCGCCTTGTCTTCCCATTTTTCTCATTGTCTTTCCCTTGTTCTCTTGTCTTCCTTTTGTTCTCCTTGTCTTCTGCTTGTACTTCTTCTCTTTTCCGCATTCTCCTAGTTTCATTTCTCACACTATCCACACGTATTACAGTTCTACTTAAAGATAAGCAGCATAGTGGAGCTATGTAGCCTATCTGTTAATTTTTTTTAATTTGTTCATCCATCACACAAAAGCATTGAAGGCACCATTAGGACTTATCATGTGAGGGAAGATCGCAATTATAGCCCCCTTTTCATTTCTTGCATAAGTTATAATGGAAAAATTAAAATTTTGTAAATTTTAAAAATTACTTATTATTTTTGCACATTAATTCCTGTAATATAGAAAAGTAAAATTATATTTGTTAATTGGTGTAAAGTAGCAAATTAAGCAAGTTTTTGTAATCACTACAATTTCCGGCCGTGTAATGAGTAGCTCCAAATATGTCCCCGTCAGTATTACTTACTTTTAATGAAACAAATTTATTTTTGCACCGCATTTATTTGAAGAATAATTATTTTAGTTGAAAAATAAAACATATTAAATGAACACAATCAAAGTTAGTAATTTAGCTCACACAAATTTTGCATATAAATGTTTTTTTCTTGGGAAGTTTCCCAGTGCACATTTCAGCAGTCCATTTGAAAGTGTTCCTCCATCTAATCCACTTTTCTCCTGTTTTATCTTCCGAATATCACTTGTGGCAAACAGGACATGTAGCATCAGCATCAACTTCATCGTCGTGATTATCGCTCTCTAGAACGTCATCACTCTCTTCGTCATCTGTTGAGACGTAGACATCATTATCCGATTCTTCATCGGTGCTGATTGATTGAGAGGGTTTTCGTTTGCGTTTAGAGCTTCCTGCAATAATTTGTTTTGTAATAGCTAACACTTCAGGCCTCTCCTTAAGGAAATCTGCATCCGTAAAAATGTTTTCGTTCAATTGGAATGTGCAAGAAAACCATTTATAGTGGTTGTCATTGTTGCAGCTCTCTCGCAACTCTTTCCTATCACGATAATGGATAATAATGCGGTTTTGATGTTCATCTAGCCACTTATCAACTTCATCATTGTTTACGGCGTTAATAGCATTCATCATTTTATTTTTATGCCATAACTTTCTTTTCGACATCCGAAATAGAGGAAACCATAATGTAAGAGTAAAATGACTATTGAGTAATCGGGTCTAAATTCGCCCCGTGGCCATATTTGGGTTCATGAAAGGGGCGGTATTTGCCCTACTTCTCTATTTGCAATATGGCGGTGAACTGTTTATATACACTGAAGCTTAGATATGTTAAAGTGCTATAATAAACCGTTACACAGAATAAGTAGTTACTTTAAACAATGACTTTTTATAAATAGAGTGCAATTATTAGTATGATTCATATAAAAACTCATCTATATCCCGAAAATGTAATGCTTTACCAAGAGCGTAAACAGGTTATTAAGACCACTACAACGCAATAACAATAGTCATTGTATCCAACTGTAATAGTCCCAAGGATTAGCATAAGATTGCACCACTTGCCCAGATATAAAGTGGGGCTATATTTGGAGCCGGGGCCATATTTATTGCAAGAACAATGAAATCCCACAACACAGGAACTTTCGCACAGAATAACAACATAAGATGGCAGCGCCGCTGTTTACGTTCCACATACAAAATGGTCACCCAATACACGGGGTATGCTTGCGTTAATAGAAATCGGACGTAACTTTGTACACTCCCGGTATTTCTAGCTAGATGAAACATTTTGACTTCTTCAATAGCGAATTGGCGAATGTGAAATATAGGTCTTTTAAAATGTAGTATAGTTAATTACAATTTTGAACGCTATATTTTATTTACTGCATGGTTGGATAATGTCCCCTAAATAGAATATTACATCAGTGGGGTCGCAGCCATAAAAAGCTACGCACCACTGCTCTATAAGGCCTCATATCCACCAGAGCATTACGTCAATGCTTTCAGAAATTTCTCTTGTAACTTCAGAGTCACTAAAAGACTTTCAGTATGTTCAAAGGTTTTCTATTCCCGAGCACATATATCTTTTTGCTTTTGAAACGTCTATCGAAAATTCATAATGTGTTAGCTTATTCGAATTACTGTTATCAATCTTTCCCCATTATCCTTTATTACAACTTCTCTATGTACAATTTTGATACCATTTTCATTTTCGGCATTATGTTAGTGAAGTTAAAAAAATCTATTTCTTCTTATTTTATCAATACTTTAATGCAATTTAAAAATTCTAGTGTTTTACAACCTTCCTTTCACCATTGAGACTATATGAATGTATTTTCGTGATATTCCGCTTATGAACCCTAAATTGAACTTTAATATGAATTTTTATCTATGCATTCTTCATTAACTACATTCTATTTAGCTCCTTCAGTATCACTGATATTTCTCATATTGTTCCTACACCATTAACCACGCCGGATAAGAAAATGTGTTTAAATCACATACATATATCAAACTATTGCCATTTCTCCTTGTTTCGGATGAAGTTACACTATCCAGCTTATATTTTCGAGTTCCCACAATACTTCATTCTAATTTGATCTACAGGCTGCGCACAAAATTCCGTTACCCCTATAAATACGACAAATATACACACTATTTATTTATTCCAATCATAATGCAGACATACATCCACTTTACACTACATGTGTGTCCTAAGTATCCAAAGGATCAGTATGTCCCCAATCATTCTCCTCACACAAAATAATGTGTCGCCAGATTCAGTGCGACATTTGCCTCAACATTGCTGATGTAATCTGTTTGAAAGCGCCTCTTACGGCGTCCTTAATTGCATCAATGGTGTCATACCGTTCCTGTGCAACAATACTCTTGATGAAACCCCACAGCACATTTTCGCAGGTTGTGAATTCAGGGCTGTGAGGTGGCCAATCGAGAGGAAGCTCTGTGACAATGTACTGTGGGCTTTCATCAAGAGACAGACAGTGTAAATTCAATGTATGTCTGCATTATGGCAGGCATTACATAGATAGTGTGTATATTTGAGGTATTTATAGGGGGTAACGGGACTTTGTGCCCACACTGTAGATATTACAAAACATTCAAAGTTCTAAATTACTAATTACTTTAGTATTATTCATTGTCTGGCTTCAATTCGAGTATATCATTCTCTTTAACATTTAGGGATGGTAAGCAACATATGTTTTCCAAAATATGAAGAGATCAGGCATACCGTCGATTCCACTGGGGGAACAGAGTTTTACGTAATTCCGGGTATCAATTTCCCTTAGAATGGTTGCCTTTACGACGGCTGTAAGGAGTCCAAACTATAAATTGTATTGTCTTTAAAAAAAAGGCAGTATGGTTCCTACATTGTCCGTACAAATATTTGTGCGAGAGTTAGAAAGTATTTTTGTATACTCAGAAAAGCTCCTCTCATAAAGTGTGGTTCCCTACATCAGTCTAATGTGGACACATTAGACTAATGTAGGGAACCACACTTTATGCAAACAATTTACACAAAATTCATTGATCGTCTACTAGTGCCTCAAAATCTCTGCTCATCAAAATGTAGTCTCTGGTATATAATATACTGCAGCAAAGATTGAAAAATGTCGTATATTACACACACAGTCTTCAGTCCTTGTTGCAGTCGACTGCAGAAATCGATCTTTTCTCGATAGCCACAGAGTAAATACAGCAGAACCCCGATTATCCGTCACCCTATTAACCGATTGGCGAATTATCCGACTGTCTATATCTCGCTCTTTTTTTTTCTTCTTCAGAAATAAATAACTTATATGAAGATCTGTTTTGTACATCATATTAGTAGGTTCTACATATGTTTTTGCTATAGAGTGTTGTTAAAAGCCTTTATCGTTACACAGCATTGTCTAATGTTCGAATTGCCGTTCTGTAATATAACTTGTATATAAAATGTCTTCCACGGGTGTTAACAGAAAACGTGTTGTGCTAAGTATCGAAAAAAAAATGGAAGTAATTGAATGGTTTGAGAAAGAGAAACTGTAGTTCATCTCGCAGCAGAATACGAGAATGGAGTTACAACTGCGCGATTTAATAAAAAAACAAGGATAAAGTGTAAAAAATATGTAAATCTACAACATGAGGTCTCCTTTATTCCTATCTTTCCTAAAACAGTCATTACAAAGGGCTTCCTTGCCCTTTAAAAACCCGTCGTTGACAACGAGACTTAAATTGGTGAACTTCTGATCCACTACATAGCGAATTAAATACAAGACCACGGAGGAAATTACAAAATATTTCAGGTACGGATTATCCGAATTTTTCGATTAACCGTTCAGTCCATCCCCTTCATTACCACAGATAATAGAGGTTCTACTGTAAAGAAATATTATCGTTACTAAACGATTGCCAAATTGACTCAAATAAAAGTCACAAATATGTTTTTTAACAATAATGAAGAAAATTGTGGGGCATATTTCAAAGGTTTTGCAATAGAGAGAGCATATTTCGTAGTTATTGACATATTTTGGACAATGATCCAGTTTTCTTGTTATTTTGCGAGTTCGTTTTGTTAAAATATTATGTCATTTTAGTATCAAGAAGGGTAAATGTAGCATAGAAAGTAATAATTGCGGAAAATTTCGCACGTGATGTTATTGCCAAAAAAATGCGGTCTCTGTACCATTTTATAAACCACATAAAATATATGTTCTTAGGCTACATCACTTTATTTATAATACATTGACATTCTGTGCAGCGCTAGTAAAACTGGCCATCACAGCACTGCTGACAGGGACACATCATTATGGACTTCATTCCGTTTGTTTGTGCTGTAGATTATAATGATTGCTATGTATTAATTAATATATCTCATTACAACACAGTACATGAAAGAGTGTTGTTTATTCACCTGTACTGCTCAATCGAACTGGTAAACGTTTGGATTGATAGGTGTGTCAAAATATGGAAGTTGAGCTGTAATTACGTACACACAACAGACACATACGTTCAGTAACAAGATGCATTTTAATTTTTCAAGTTCATTTCTTTGCTTCATGACTATGCATATATATGTTGGTTATTTAACGATGCTGTATCAACTACTAGGTTATTTAGCGTCGATGAGATTGGTGCTAGCGAGATGGTATTTGGCGAGATGAGGCCGAGGATTCGCCATATATTACCTAGCATTCACCTTACGGTTGCGAAAAACCTCGGAAAAATCCAACCAGGTAATCAGCCCAAGCGGGGATCGAACCCGTGCCCGAGCGCATCTTCAGATCGGCAAGCGCCTTAACAGACTTAGCCACGCCGGTGGCTATTCTATCCATATATTGTAGTGTGTTTAATTAAGAGAGATAGAAAAACACAGAGAAAGAGAGATACTTAGAGAGAGGGTAATTGTCCTAGTAAACCTTTTGTAATTAAAACAATATCTACTAATCCTGGTAGTAATTCTAAATGTAGCTACCTATGCAGACAGCCGTAGCATTCTAATGTCTAGTAATGGTATTCCACCTTTTTTATCTCATTATAAGGGAGTTTAAACACAGTTACAATCTTCATAAAAAGGGAAAATATGGAAAATATGGTGAGCCAAGAGACTCAGTCCTTGATAACAAATGACGTTCTCTTTACATAATTATTTTATTGTATACTATATACAGGGTGGAAATGAAATAATCCTTCAGATTTTCAGAGCGAATTGTTCATATTGAGTATAACAAAAGAGTCTAATACCATATCGGTGGGAAGTTTATAGTTTTCGAAATGAAAATTATTTAGTGCGAGATCGTGCGTATTTGCTTGATTTCCGCACAAAACCAATCCGCGGAAAGTCTAAAATTCCACATTCAGTATTACCAACCTATCACACATAACAATTTCCCTCCTCTTACCGCTTAAGTGACATATTGATTTTACTGCTTTAGGCTTTTAACATATTATTTTTAGAGACGTTCAATATAGTAATAATTATAAATTGGAAACTTACCACTGCAATTTCACCTAAATTGCACTGTTAATTATTGTTTTTAAATATTTGCAAAAATTAAGTAAACTCTACAACTCCACTGCATTCGTAATGCAAGTAACATTAAGGAAGCCGTGAAAAAATCAACAAGATTCCAGACTCATCATAGACTGGGGGGGGGGGGGAAAGACAGACGTATATCACGGCCTGCTGGAGTATAGTAAACACAGAAAAAAATTTCAAAGCAACAATGTTGAAGATAGATATTTTTGTTTTGCAAATTTGCCGTCATTGAACAGAAACCAAGATGGAGATTTCATTGCAACTAATTAGAAATTCCTCTTTCAGGTATGTAATAAACGATCTTCGCACAAAATAATGTACGATACACGAGCGGTATAGGCGGCCGGGTAGCTCAGTTGGTAGAGCAGCTGGCTACGGACTGGAAGGTCCGGGGTTCGATCCCAGGTGGTGAGAGGATTTTTTCTCGTTGCCAAACTTTCAGAACGGCCCAGAGGTTCACTCAGCCTCCTATAAAATTGAGTACCGGGTCCTTCCCTGGGGTAAAAGGCGGTCAGAGCGTGGTGCCGACCACACCACCTCATTCTAGTGCCGAGGTCATGGAAAGCATGGGGCTCTACCTCCATGCCTCCCAAGTGCCTT
Organism: Periplaneta americana; assembly: GCF_040183065.1. Lineage (NCBI taxonomy): Eukaryota > Metazoa > Arthropoda > Insecta > Blattodea > Blattidae > Periplaneta > Periplaneta americana. The sequence continues at coordinate 118,987,304 of NC_091130.1, forward strand.
CATGGCATGTTACGGGGATACCTTTACCTTTTTACACGAGCGGTATGTTTTCTTTCAATTCTCGGAAATTAAAAAAGCTCAACTACGTTTCGCTTTTTCAAACTTTTCCTCGAACATGAAAACTTCAACATACCGCTCTTGTAACGCATATTACTATTTCCTAAAACTTTAACGTCGTCTTAATGGATAATTATTTCGCATAGAATCTTGATTTCTCTCATTAAAAATAGAGAATATAATAAAGAATAATTTTTTCCTTTGTTGTATTTCGATAGAATGGACGGTTTTCCTGTAAATTAAATAAAAAGTATTGTAAATTTGTTTCCAGACTAACAAAACTAGACGCGGCAACACTGATCAGCTGTTCTCGCTCCATATTGTTCGGTAGTCAAGGTCGTCTTGCCCCAGTGCCATTCTACGCTTTGTTTCCGGCAGGATATTAAATATTGTAGGTAGTAAATTTAGTGATTTTGAAAGTGTTGTTGAAAGTAGCAAACATACGTGTCAAGATATTGTAAATAGTAAAGTAATCTTTTGTGAAAATGCCAATTAAGATATTGTAAATTGTAAAGTCAGTGTTTGTGAAAATGCTAGTTAAAAGAATGTAAATAGTAAAGTTAGTATTCATGGAAGTGCTAGTTAAAATTATTACGTTTTCATGGAGTATTCAGGTCGATTTGAATACACTTTACATATTGAATACGATGTCCCCGATCCCTGTTTTCATACAGGTCTCCTTACTAAGCCTAAAAATAGCCGCGTCTGTGGCTCAAGTTTTAGCGCTCTTGTCTTACATCCAGGCGACTTCGATTCCTGGTCAAGTCGTGATGGAAACTGTGGTCAACAAAAAAGACACTCACGGTACTCCCGTTTCCCTATATTGTTCCACCAGCACTCTTCCTACTGAAAAATGTTATATTTTGCACATACTGTAGGTGTTAAGGAACAACGTCACTATAATCTGAGGCGGCTGTAGAAATGTATTGTATTGTTATTTTAAAACTCTTGTATATCCTTAAATGTCAGTCCTAACAAAATTTTGCTTGGAATAAAAAAAACTTGTCGGAAATCATTTTTTAAAGAAACTTTTGTTATGTAACATTTTTCACAAAAACCAATAATAAGCGAGATATTTCGGTTTATTTAATTCAGGCCCCCTTATAATCCCCCTTTTAAATAAAGTATTTTGAATGCCATATAGTCTAAAATAGTCTAAAATCTAAGTTACAACCAACTTAATTTATATTCCAATTTTCATCGAAATCCGTTCAGCCATTATCGCGTGAAAAGGTAACAGACCGACAGACATACAAACAAAAATTTCAAAAAAGCGATTTTCGGTCTCAGGATGATTAATTATACATGATAAAACACCAATTATTTTTGGAAAAGCGAAAATTACCAGAAAAATTTCGCTTACAGATTTATTATTAATACAGATAATGATATGACATATGTTCATAAAATAAAATATTAATCTTTTTTCACTTCTCTGCAGGTAATTTTTTTCACCAAGAGCGAATTAATTGATTTTCAATCAAACGTAAATTTACAGAGCTAAATATTGTCGAATCTAAAAACTAATAGCATATTTGAATTCCTCATATTCAGACACACATTTTCAGGACGTCTCATTGTATATATCATCTAAAATAAGGCCTCGGGGCTCAGTGCTCTATGACTTATCAGGCTATTCGACCGAAGTTCGGACTGGCTGTCAAGGCTGAGTCAGGGTGACCAACCTGTCAGCATGGGATTCTAGAATACCACGCGAGCCACCGTCGAACATGGACATTAATCACATATTTAAGGCTCACAATGGGCCAAAGGAAACCTAAATGCACGGATTCTCGAAAAGCCTAACCAAGCCAGAACCAAAAATGAGTTTATTATGGACAGAGAAATATTATAGACCGTTTCAGTGGACGTGGATGTATTTCGGTCTTTGAAAATTTGATTACTACAACCATGATATCGAAACAAACGACAGTTTGACTTGATTTCGGAGTAGGCCTACCCAAGACACAGTATCAAATAAAATAAGATTTTTACTTCGGGGTTTGTTAAAGCAAAGTTAAAAAGGGGAATTTGCAAGACAAACGATGGCTATGCTACTATAGGTAACAATTTTCTGTGTCCTGTAGCCTTTGTTTAAGTGTTAGGGATGTTGACTTGAAGAGTTAGCTGCTCGCTTTTAATTCCGTGGAATTTCTAGAGTAATATAAAGCTAGTGTCACTAGTCTTAAGACGACAGTCATATGAATAAGACTAATAGTGAAATTCAATATTTGGGTAACATTCTTCCACGAATCACAGCAACTGTAAAATATTTTGTACGAGATCGTGCGTATTTGCTTGGTTTCCGCACAAAACCAATCCGCGGAAAGTCTAAAATTCCACATTCAGTATTCCCAACCTAACACACGACAATTTCCCTTTTCTTACCGCTTAAGTGACATATTGATTTTACTGCTTTAGGATTTTAACATATTATTTTTAGAGACGTTCAATATAGTAATAATTATAAATTGGAAACTTACCACTGCAATTTCACCTAAATTGCACTGTTAATTATTGTTTTTAAATATTTGCAAAAATTAAGTAAAGTCTACAACTCCACTAAAGTTACTGCATTCGTGATGCAAGTAACATTATGGAAGCCGTGAAAAAATCAACAAGATTCCAGACTCATCATAGACTGGGGAAAAAAAAAGACAGACGTATATCACGGCCTGCTGGAGTATAGTAAACACAGAAAACATTTTAAAGCAACAATGTTGAAGATAGATATTTTTGTTTTGCAAATTTGCCGTCATTGAACAGAAACCAAGATGGAGATTTCATTGTAAATAATTAGAAATTCCTCTTTTAGGTATGTAATAAACGATCTTTCGCACAAAATAATGTACGATACACGAGCGGTATGTTTTCTTTCAATTCTCGGAAATTAAAAAAGCTCAACTACGTTTCGCTTTTTCAAACTTTTCCTCGAACATGAAAACTTCAACATACCGCTCTTGTAACGCATATTACTATAGCAGTGAGATCTGTAAACTCTCGCTTATAAGAGGAGAAGTGTTGATATTACAACAATGAAAACTTCTAGGTATTTAAAATAATGATTATTCAAGCTTTTAATAGAGGAAATGTTACAAATATGGAATGTTATTTCGTTTTTTTTTTCTTCTTTTTTTTTTCGTTTTGGGATCTATATATTTAAATACTGAACGTAAAATATCGCCCTGTTTATTGCTGAATGTCTCTGTGAATGGTACACTGGAATTAGAAGTTCGTAAGATTTTATAAAATGTTGCAAAAATAAATTATTTTCTCAAAATCTAACATATTTCCTTCATAAAATAGCGGTACAAATCAGTGGCGGCTGATTGACTGAGGCAAGAGAGGCCGGGCCTCAGTCACTTGGCTTAACTGAAATCAAATTTAGGTGTTTTTAAATAATGTATTAGTTATTTGAATGAAGCATATATCGCTGTAGAAGCATTTGAAAACTTTGTGATGTATGTAGATCTGTTTTGCAGTAAAATTTGCTCCTGAGGCCAGGATCGCTCGTGCCGAGTCTGCTATGTGATGAATATAGATCTGTTTTGCAGTACAATTTGTTCCTGAGGCCAGAATCGCTCGTGCCGTGTCTGGCTTCTGAATTTCCTCTATTTTCGCGGGCTTTGAGCTTGCGCTTAAAACGTTGTAGCTGAGGGACAATTTGTCTGGCCTCGTGGTCTGGTCAGGTTTCACTCCTCCCAACCATGGGCCGGCCTCAAGGGTAGTGTGGGGTGGGAATAGCAATGGTGACTTGTCTTCCTAAATAGGCTATAAATAACACAAATTCCAGCTCTTTGGCAGGCAGAGACCCGCACTATTCCCTCCCCTTATGTCTTAGTTTATGACTTAAGCTAGGGTGTTATACTATTGTAGTTCGTAGTACAGTAGTGAATCTGGGCCAATGTTGTTATGTATTTCGGGAAAATATAAACAGAAAGAAATGCAAGAAATAATGCTGGTGTAGTTAATTCATTGTTAGAGTGTCCTTTTTCGAGAAGAAATAATATTGAAAGAAAGGAAGTTTTAAATAAAGAGAGTCTACCGAGACGACATCGCTCACAATTTTTCTGACAAATAATCTTAAAACGCGAGTTTCTATTGCATCCTGGTATGGGCAACATAAATGGTAAAGTGGTAATGTGGTGTAAAATAAACTTCTCTGTTGGCCTTGTTTGTTGCTGTCAAGGGAAAAAATAAAAAGAAAAGAAAGAAAGGGGATTTTCAACATATAATGTGGGTTGCTTCACAACACTGAAACATCACTGAAACTCAAAGCATAACAGCTTATTTGGTGAGTGAAATTATTATTTTTCATCATAGTAGGCTAATAATAATAGACTAGTAGTAATAATAATAATAATAATAATAATAATAATAATACAGTAATAATGATATTAATAATATAATAACAATAATAATTAATATAATAAATAAACATTTCCTATCGGAGGCACTTAAACTAGTTGCATCTGGCCTCACTAAGGATTTCAATCACCGGCCGCTACTGGTACAAATTTGAAATACTATATTAACAAGTTACAAGATTAACAAAATTGTAAAGACAAAATGGCCTCTACTAAGAAAAGCACAGAACAAGCATTCAGCATCTTTATTAGAAGGTATTTTCCCAACCGTAATACTGAATCTAGATGAATAGTCCCTCACGTCTTTCCTCGAACTTGTTTTATGGATTCTTGCATTCCCTTTTCATTTCACTGTTTTCTACATTTCTTGGAAGGTGAGATTTTCCCTTCTCATACAGGTGCTAACACTAGTAAAGAAAGAGAAAACCATGATATAAAGATGGAATAATACTAGTATTTCATAATTGTGACGCACTCATTTTAAGTCATAGCCTCAAAACATACCATAATTTAAAAACTAAATCTATTAAACATACACTGCTATAAATGTATTAATAAAAAATCGAATTACCAACAATTAATAAGATATTCATTATAAATCATAAACATGGGACCTACAAAGAAAATATTATCTTAAAGTAACAAAAATAAAGTGCCTGAATAAAGGGTTATCATAGTATGTCATTAATATACAGTATATCTTACACTGAGAAATAACAATGTATATTCGAGAAAAGCATTTACCGCCAAACTTTCACTTTTCTCGAAAACGCAATAATGATAATTGTTTAAACAGTTCAGTTTCTAACTGTAAATTAACACATTCCCGCGAAAGATAGTATCAATGAGTAACAATCTGGAAGACTTCCGCTAGAATATAACCCGTCTTATATCACACTGTTTCATATTTGTAACCCTATTTCATATTTGTAACACTTCGTCTACAACAGAATTACATATTTTCATGTTCAAAACTTATATTTAGCAATAATTATAATTATTCGTTATCCTGTTCATAAATATATTTACGTTGGAATGATGAATTTAAGCAGGTATAGTAATTAGTCGTATTGTTTTCTAAATGACTAATATCGGCTAGCACTTCTGAATTTCGAGTTCAATTCTCGATCAGTCCAAGTGATATTTATGGTAGATGGGGTGGTATTGGAACGAACGAAATTTATGTCGGGTGCTCTATCAGCAGTTGCCGTCGCATCGTTCATCTCCCTATTCAGGATTTCACTGCCCTCACAAAATAGCTGTTACACCATGTTTTATATTACACGGAATTCATATATGACCCGCCGCACGATGTGGAATTTCTGTGAATGGTGGAAATGTAATGTTTTTAACGATTCATTTTCCAGTTCTTTTATAATGAATTTCATTTGGGGGGGGGGGGGAACAACTCAATTACTAGTACAGTTGACAATAGTTATTCTGTGCGAATACTAAGTAATCCAAGAGTTAAGTCCTCCCTTACTTCTCTTGCTTGCTAATAAAACCGGAAACATAATAATCGCACCATTTTGAACAGAATAAAATTCTGAAATAATACGAGTTTAAACTCGTCTCTTTGTCGGCTCGATTAAAATGTTATGAATAACTTATACTTCGTTTTGCAAACCAATGATAGGGAGATCAGTGAAATCATTTGTAGTTTCCGCTTCGTTTTCCTAGGCAAGTATGATGATGGTAGAATACCAACAGGGGAATTATAACTTATATGTCATAATCACACTAAACTGTTGGTGCTCAGTTTATCAAACAATGCAAAGTAAAGTAAGAATGACATGTTACACAGAGTTCTTCTTTTAAACATCAAGCACTCCTATTCTTCCAGTGTAAAAATGACAAGGCAATCCAGCGTATAGATAATTATACAGTATGGACACTTCGCGTCGATACCTTTGATGTAGTAGGACTGACTTCGATGACCTTCAAACCAGTTTGAGCGTGAGATTCTGCTTTCTCCCAGGAGTTGGCACTGATATCACACCAGCTAGAAGTCGACACAGCGGAAATATAACATACAATTAATACAGGGACATCATTTCATTTTTACTTCAATTTTTATTGTACCTGAGTTTTTGAATGTACTTCACTCCCACCCCTTCTGCTAATGAAGTTCAACCGTTCTCCACATAGATCCAAGACCGCATATACAGTCATAGTAGCCTTACGGTCATAGTAAATAGTACGTTCCAGAAATATGTTCGCGTTTTCCAATGACTAAACAGCATTCAATATTGAATCATTTTCGCACAGGTACTGTCGTCCGTTTGCCTACGTCGCATTCCGGTTTTCCCCACCTGCTTCTATTCGCCTCTCTGTAAAGGCTAGCGGCGGGCTGTCTTAGCTCTTTTCTGAGAACATTAACTTCTGTTAGGAATTGGACGTCTACGTAATATTATACAACTGTTTAAAATAACTTAAATAAAAGGGCATCGTTAAGTAATTAACTGTCACGTGATTTCCTCCCTTTCTACGACCCTGCGACATAACCACTTGGACTGACAGTAGATAGCATGTCTGAGTAATTTTATCTTTTCGGATAGGGCAGAAGTGAAGATTGAATTTACAGTACGTAAGGTACTCTTTTACAGAGTAGGTACAGAATTATTTCAACATGAGTTACTGATACGAAGTACGAACCTGGTAATTGGAATTACGTACAATGGTCTACAGTGTGATAATATGCACATTAGAACTGAAGCCTGTATCGAAATGAACGACCACCATTTTCAAAAATGTCTTTAAATATTCATATTATGATTATTTTTTAAATTTAATTTCATTCTCTATATTGTACGCTAATGTGCTGTAGACAGTATAATACTGTATACACTGCATAATGAATACGTCCGCATCAGTTCGTGAGTAAAAACACTCATTGTTAATACTGTACTATATTTTAATTAAACAAAAACCTAATGAAAATTATCAAACTCAAAAGCGCGATATTTCCTAGTTTACGTAAATGGATGAACTACTTTTCTTCCCTCCTATACCTAGTAAAGTGATTTGTTTCTACATTACGTCAGTATCATCGAATTGCAGTCGTGGAAGGGGGTTTCCGGTTTTCAATCGTTGATTCAAAGTTATAGCCAGGTTAATATTAGAAATGTTAGTAAAAATAAAATGATGTCCCTGTACTTTTAGGTACATTAAGTACTCAAATAAAATAAATTTGGACCGATGAAATAATAAATCCGTCATTAACTGTAATGTCTAGACTCTATAGAGTTCCTGTATAATGAGAGTTGAGACGTTGACTCCTCAACAACAATTAAAATATGTAATGATTTTATAGCGTTGAAAATGGAAAAACAACACTCCTATGAGAAGTAAAGCCATATACCTATATTGTATTGTGTGTGTATATATATATATATATATATATATATATATATATATATTAAACGAATTTGATACGTAATTTTATAACGTATTATATTATTTTTAATATAATTTATTATATATAAGATGTAAACAATTATTATTACAACTAGTTTGTCACTGAGAAATAAGGAAAAGCTGTTAACTTGAATTTATTTGAAGCGAAGCGTTGGAATTGATATTGATGGTATCTTTAGCAATATAAAAGTAATCAATAAACTAATCAAAACAATATTATAGTACAAATCAAAGTTACCTAGGTATATGTTTTAATTGTAACTAATATTACATAACAAAACTCTTATCGCATTATGCTTTTAAGGTGATATTGGTCCGCAACTTCATATCTTCAGAATATTAAATTGTTTTCTCTAAATGTGCTGAAACCATATAGCTGACGTTTTACCAACACATCGGCACATATATGTTGTTTATGATGTAACAGTAGTTGTTTTGTTAATTCATTTCCTTACAAACAATCTCTATGCGAATATTTTCAAAATTGTCATTATACTATCTTCAATATTACATATTATTTACGATATATTAGATTTACGAAAACATTGTTTCAGTACCTGCAAGGCTACTAAATAAACATATCTGAATATTTCACTTTTTTGTAAAATGAAGTTGAGAAAATATTCATTTTGAATAAAAAAGCAAACTTCTGAAAAATGAGCATTAAAATTGAAACTTACATTGTTATAATGCACTTATACTTCTCAGACAAATCTAAAAAAATTAACATGGATACAGTTTTAATAAGTCCTCTTCCCTTTATCCATTGAATCAGTGCTGACCATCCCTGGATATAGCTCGAACAAGCGGCATGTACTACCTCTTTCTTTTCAGTTGTAAAACACTCAGGCTCTTCTGAACTCCAAAGCACGCTTTGTGCCTATGGGCATCAGCTGACATGACTGCGCTATATTACCGAGTACCCTACCAAAAACCGATGGTATCCTCTCTTTACCCTAATCTGTACCTGCTGAGCTAGTCGAAACATATGTCGATAACTTTTTGCTTGAGGATAGAGTTGTTCTCTGTTCTGGAGCTTGTACAGTTTGATACGGTGTCATGAGTAAAGTTCAGATTTCATTCGCCAAATATTGGAAAGAGATTAGCGGTATATAGCGTATAGCGGGAGTTTGACGTAACGAGCTCTGAGCGTACACTAACAAAGGAACTTACTTTAGTTGGATGAGCCTCAGTGGGTCTTGTCTGTTCCGATTGAGGCTGTGACTTGGTTATTTGTAAGCACAGGCTTTCGTGTACACTTACTTCGCCTGACTGTATAAGTGCAAGTGTAACATTACTAAGCAATTTACAAAAAATGAAATCTTTAAAAAGGTGTCTAGAAGTGAAATTACTTATGGCTTTTGAGGACCAAAATTATTTTTGTAAGTTCATTTACTATTATTTCAGTTTTAGCCTATTTGTATTATCCATTTCCTTACTAATTTCAAAAGATAATCAGAAGTTCATTCGAATTCCAACCAAAAGTCAATTGGTTATTAATTTATCTACCTTTAGGAAGTATATGTACGCTGGAATCTTTGAAGTGCAGTGACAATAATTTAATTGGTCTTGGAACAGATTTGATGCTTGAATATTATATTATATACTATACTTTGTTGTATATTTACATCTAGTAACCTATTAATGCTAATAATAATAATAATATAAAGGAATAAAAGAATAGAACATAGCAATACACTTTTCATGTGATTCATTTCCTCCATTTCTCATATAGTTCGCCTACGAAAATATATTACAAATTATTATTGAAACTATTTAGAATAACCTTCCGACATAAAGGTAAAGTACGGTGAGTAAAGAAGTCATTCAGTACATAGGATCGTGATTTTACTACATGTGGTGATATCTGGTGACAGTTGGCAATACTGACAAGACGGAAATATTTGCTGTTTGGGAACTGAACTTACGTGATCCTCACTATACCAGGAGAGAATCGAGCAGTGTAGCCAACTGGCTATGACTAAATCCCGCTAGGCGGAACTTAAATATAAGCTATTTTCGAGCGAAAAAAAGCTACATTTTCATATAATACTTTAAAATCAAGTAATTCAATATTTTATTTTATTATTTATCACATGTGCTCGAGGTTGCGGGTTCGATCCCGGCCTAGGTCGATGGCATTTAAGTGTGTTTAAATGCGACAGGTTCATGTCAGTAGACTTACTGGCATGTAAAAGAACTCCTGCGGGACAAACTTCCGACACACCGGCAACGCTGATATAACCTCTGCAGTTGCGAGCGTCGTTAAATAAACCGTATTTTTTATATCACATGTTTTAATATTTAATAATTGTAACTATGATTACTTGCTTTAAGAGATTTCTTCAGGATCATCAAGGTCAGTGTCTGTATCCTCAGTGTTCAGTAGTAATGAAGAAGTACTTGCAGTGTCGGCAGTATCTCTGCAAGTATGTGAAGTACTCAGTGAGTTGTCACTTGATCCCTTCTTGTACGCAGCTGAGTCCCTACTTTACGCATCACATCTATTGTCAATATATAATCTTTACAACAACTGGCCAACTTTTTTGATGAAGAAAATGCACTGGATGATGTAATTTGTCAATGTTTCCATATATGGATCACGTGAGTCACGTCACCTCAGCAAAAAAGGGAAAGAGTTGAGAGGGAAGGAGGTTAAGCACATCCTTGATAAAACATGTTTCAACTCGTCTCCGTATTAGAACAAATTATTACGTGCTTATCATGAATATTTTTAGATTAATATTTAAACAATGTTAAAGAAATTTATGAAAACGAAGTTTCCAGCCTGCTAGGAGAAGGAAATAAGCTAGATTCCCCGCTAAACGGGATGGATTTTTTTTTGTCGCTAAGCATAACATCAAGAAAGCTAGATTTAGCTTGTAAAAAAGCTACATTGCCAACACTGAAAGCAAGCATTGCCTAAAAAACTTGTTGCGAATGTGTTGTTTGTATATAATTTTTAAAGTTAAAAATACTTGCTGCTCTGTTAACAGTACCATTTAGGGAAATGAACTCCAAGCTCTAGTCATGACTGTGAATTGTACTTTGTCCCAGGAGGTTACAAGATTACTGGAGTTTGTAAGTTGACCACGGACATGGATATGCATGTGAAGTACTTGACTCACGGCTCACGTGAATTTATTTTTACTGTTACGCTATAACAAATGTATGTCTAAACTAATCAAACATTATTTACAATATTTAACTTTTGTACAGTGTTGTATATTGTAACGCAAGGTATTTTATGTCATAACACAACAGTCAACTTATTTTGTAAATTGTGTACAATGATATAAATAACTAATGTTTGATCAAAATAAGCCTTCATTCTTTATGATAGCGTAATAGTGAAAGTCGCGTATTTTAGTGTATATAGTGTAATGATAATAATAATAATAATAATAATAATAATAATAACAATAATAATAATAATGATAATAATAATAGTAATAATGATAATGATAATAATGATTTATTTTAGCTGGCAGAGTTAAGGCCGTAAGGCCTTCTCTTCCACTCAACCAGCAAAAAGTGTATATACATATGCATGAACTTACAAAGAATTCAACAATTTGATTTAGATGAGAGTTACATGTATACAAGAGTTATTTACGAATTAAACAACAAAATACTATGAACTATTAATTAAAAACTGAAATAAACTGTGTAGCAGAATTAAGCTAAAATACATAGAATGTTAATATATTTCAAACAATATCAGATAATAGGAAGAGATTATTATGAGACAATTTTGAAAATACAGCACTATCAGGATGAAAGAAAGAAGTAACAATGTAGTCAGTGATAGTTTAAATCAGTATGATTGGAGTGAAATGCTAATACGGTTATCTTTTAAGCTGTTTTTAAAGGTGTTTATTGTCTTGCAGCCCCTAATACTTTGTGAGAAGGAATTCCATTGACGCGAGGTGGATACTGTAAAAGATGATAAATAACAAGATGTTCTATGAAGATGTATACTTAGTGTGCCACAGATAAGTGATCTGGTATTTACGTCGTGGTTGGAGTATAGATAAGAGAAACGAGACAAAAGGTAATTTGGTGTTGAGGTGTGCAGAATTCGAAAGAATAAAGACAGAGAGTGTAAAGTTCTGCGTTCTTTAAGTCGGAGCCATGAAAGACTTGCGAAGGACGGTGATATGTGATCACATCGTCGGATGTTGCATACGTATCTGACGCACATATTCTGAGCTCGCTGTAACTTGACTGACAGTTCAGAACTTAGGTCACTTAACAAAACGTCACAATAATCGAAGTGCGGCATTACTAGGGTTTGTACTAGGGCAAGTTTTAGTTGCTAGGGCAAGATTCTCAAGCGACTCAAACAGTGAATGGAGGAACAGATTTTTTTTATCGTTTCTTTAACTTGAAAATTCCAACTTAGATTATCATCAAAAAAGAAGCCAAGATATTTTTACGACAGATGAATAAGGATTAACGTGTTGTTAAGGGTAACAACTGAAAGATTACTGTTATTGAGGGAGTTAACTAAACTCTTATGTCCAATAATTACAGCTTGAGTCTTACTCGGATTAAGTGCGAGTCCGAAATTGGCCGCCCAAGTGGAGACAGTGGCTAGGTCACAATTTAACTTGTCAATCGATTCATTGATCGTATTAGGTCTGGAATGTATGTAAAGTTGTAGGTCGTCGGCATAGAGGTGATATCGGCAATACTGTAAGTTCTTTGATACGTCATTAATGTAGATAGAGAAGAGTCGTGGTCCTAATACGGAGCCCTGCGGCATTCCCGCCTTTGTGCATCGCCATTGGGAGAATTGATTATCAAGTGAAACACACTGTAAAGGACTGTTAGAAATTTACTACTTTCAAAAGCGATTGCCAAAAAGACTGCTTTTCGTCTCTAGAATATGATCTTTGTTCAAATATTACTTTTGTAGAATATTTATTTTTAATATTCCTTCATTCCTTCGAGCCCAATTGTCTTATTTAAGGTTACATTGTACTTGTTTAACTCTAGGAATTACATGTAACTAATGTCCGCACCTTTGGAGTAATGGTTAGCGCGTCTGGCCGCGAAACCAGGTGCCTGGGTTCAATTCGCGGTCGGGGAAAGTTACCTGGTTGAGGTTTTTTCCGGGGTTTTCCCTCAACCCAATATGGGAAAATACTGGGTAAGTTTCGGTGCTGAACCCCGAACTCATTTCACCGGCATTATCATCTTCATCTCATTCAGACGCTAAATAATAACCAAAGACGTTGGTAAAGCGTCGTAAAATAACTTACTAAAAAACATGTAACTAAACCTATTTACATTTTGCTCTCACTATTATTATTATTATTATTATTATTATTATTATTATTATTATTATTAATTATATTGTTTTCTGTATTGATGTTATTCATTATTTGCTATGTATATTTATACTGGTTGAGTGGAAAAGAGAGCCTTGTAGTCTTAACTCTGTCAATACAAATAAATAAATGAACAAATAACTTAAATTATAGGAAAGGGCATTGTAGTTTCAATCTTCATTACTAGAATTAATTTTCAACAATCCCCGAGGTCATTTTTGAATCATTAGTAGAACGCCAACTGCAGCAAAAGATTCAAATGTTCCCTCATAGTACCTCTACAGTCTAGTATATTCAGTCACGAAGCTCAATACGTAGTAAATATGCATCCATAGATAGTTGCTAACCACTAGGATCGTTACTATCGCCTCATTACAGACAATGCGAAATAGTACCTGCACAGTCTATTGTTCCTAGTACTCTCAAAACTCAAGCTTCCTGACTGTATATACTAGACTGTGGTATAAGGTCGCGCCAGGGATTTTGGCAGATGGATTTTCTTACAGTGATCTGGAGAGCGAGTTCTTTCCCCGCTGCAAGATCGGTTGTTATCTTTGTCGCAGTGGAATGGGTAGGACATAAGAGTAAACATGCACGCCCGAGCATTTGTGCACTCTGGACAGTCACCTCCAAAAACTAAACAAATAATACAGTAGTCTATATGTGTCTTTGGTATTCCCAAGAAACTTGTTCGATTAATTAAAATGTGTCTCAATGAAACTTACAGCAGAGTCCGTATAGGCCAGTTTCTATCTGATGCTTTTCCAATTCACTGCGGGCTAAAGCAAGGAGATGCACTATCACCTTTACTTTTTAACTTCGCTCTAGAATATGCCATAAGGAAAGTTCAGGATAACAGAGAGGGTTTGGAATTGAACGGGTTACATCAGCTGCTTGTCTATGCGAATGACGTGAATATGTTAGGAAAAACTCCACAAACGATTAGGGAAAACACGGAAATTTTACTTGAAGCAAATAAAGCGATAGGTTTGGTAGTAAATCCCAAAAAGACAAAGTATATGATTATATCTCGTGACCAGAATATTGTACGAAATGGAAATATAATCTGTTATATATATGGAAATATATGTATATGGAAATATGTTAATCCTTAGTCAATAGATAAGATTGAGTTTTACGAAATACGAACATTAAGGGATGGAAAATGGGAGGCAGTAATGATCAAAATAATTATACCGATTTATTTTTTTTTTAACCAGCAGACGTGCAGCCTTTAAATTTAAAACAAAGATTCACTCATAAAATTGGGTTAGACTATTCATCTCATCTCTCAGAATTGTTTCTGAAATGTATAAGGAAAGTAAAAAAATTCAATTTCATGTAGGCTACGCCCTTGAAATAAGTTCAGCTTTTTTACTTCCGAGCAGAGACGAGAGAGAAAGAAGTCGACGATTTTAAAAATTCACTAAACTATGTTTAACTAGAGACGTAAAATTTAAAATGAAGGTTACTCTCTACAATATTGGTTAAACATTCTTAGATTTTTTAAATACCATATCCTAAGGTACGGTACTGATGAAAAGGCAGAAGGGAGTGAGAAATCTCATGTCATCCGATCTCGATGAAAGTCAGTATCTGGGGATCTTTGCGATCACAGAATACGAATAAGGTATTATTTAGTCCGACTTTGTCCCTAAAGTGGTGGAGTGGGACAAAAATGGGTGAAAAATTAAATTAGATATCTTAGGGGTTTTCGAGACGAAAATTACGAATAATACAATTTGTGCGAATTCAATATGGCAGTTTCAGTACTATGAATTATATTTAAAAAAATTAAACATCGGATATCGCACAGGTAACACATGTACAGTATTTAAGGGGGTATGTAACACCTTTTGATAGTAGGCCTATACATTTAGTAAAATCCAAAGTGTAATTTCTACATATTCTGAATGAATGTTGTGCTGGAATTGAGTATAGTCATCAGCCAATACCTCTAGATTAATAAATAACTTTTTAGAATCCATAAAGTACAGTATGTATTGTGAATGGTAATTATGTTTTTCAATTGGTGCAATTTGTGCAGGGAAAATTGGTTTCTCCGATATTTTGTATGATTTCGAATATTTTAAAATGCTTTCTTCTCTGTTCTATTCACAATGTGCGTGTGAAGAAATTATTGCCCTTGTAATATCCATTACAATCCTATTTATTATACTCTTATATAAATCTAACTTCCGCAGCATGCAATTTTACCCAATTAACCAAATTATATTTTGATTATTAAGAATCGTAATTTTATTAACTTGAATTGTCGTATCACCAGTAGAAGATCCCTAGATTATTACTGGACAAATCTTGCATATCGATCTGGTAAGGGTAGGATTATATATATATATATATATATATATATATATATATATATATATATATATATATATATATGCGCAATGCAATGCTTTTTCCTTTTAATTAAGAATTAATCTAATTTAGAAAATGTAGGAGACGTATTGTAAAATCATTGCGAACGGAAGTCATTTATATTTATTAAAGGTATTCTTTGAGTAGGACTGTACCGTGATGTGTGTCATAATAAGGATAATTGATATGAGCTCCTGTTATGAAAATATGAACGACTCAGAATGTTATCGCATCTCATTCTCGCAGCTTACACAAACAATACTGGCTCGCCTACTGGAAATGTCATCGAGGTCATCTGCCAAAATCGGTGCCTCCAACTATACCTCTGTAACACGCCAATATGATGTCATGCCAATATAGTCTATGAACAACTAACCTTATCTGTGTACGTACTGGGACAAAATACGGTCCCTAGTCATGAGGTACGGTACAATTCCCTATCCTACATCACCAAGGAATATGTTTGCATGATTACCTGTCCTCTGTCTGAATATATCAGAGTTCCTCCATGTTCTATAATCAAGCACGGAAACAAGCCAGACATCCATATTTATAAATTATTCATTGTTAGCCTATCGTATGTATTTTGCAATTCATTTTGATTAATTTTCAGAAAAATGATATATAATACAAATATTTATTTTCAGTCAATGACTTTACTATTGAGATATATATATATATATATATATATATATATATATATATATATATATATGTAAGGTTCAAGTCCTTACATTACATGATTTAATATTGTATGAACGTTTTCGTCGGTTTCATACCAACATCATCAGATACAACATTCTATATAGCAATATCATCTTTAACAAGTATATATGTATCTACAAACCAAAATATAATATATGTTAATAAGCATACAATATGATAAAAACATGATAAAAACCAACATCATTAGGATATAAATGTGTCTTTCTTGTGTGACTACACCCTACTGTCAAATGATTAAAACACACGTGTGATTACAATACTTATACAAATATGTTTGCAGGTCTTCACTGATAAAATAATAAAAAATGAAATGAAATCTGTATACCATATTGTGTGAAGAGATGCATTACAGCAATTCAACTAAGTTAACTGATTTTTTAGTGTCCATATTCTTGTTTTTTCATTACTGCAAGTCTTTCACCTTCTAATGTATGTACGTCATAATATGTAGACTGAGGTTGTGCCTTGAACCTAATTATTCAAAGTTGTTATGGATATCATTTGTATCCGACGATATATTTCAGTATTAGGTTGTCTTATGGTACAATCCCCTATCCTACATCACGAATGCGAAATATATCGTCGGATACAAATGATATCCATAACAACTTTGAATAATTAGACTCAAGGCACAACCTCAGTCTACATATTATAATGTACATACATTAGAAGGTGAAAAGACGTGCAGGAATGAAAAAACAAGAATACGGACACGAAAAAATCAGTGAACTGTAATGCATCTCTTCACACAATATGGTATACAGATTTCACTTTATTTTTTATCGTTTTATCAGTGAAGACCTGCAGACATATTGGTATAGGTATTGTAATCACACGTGTGTTTTAATTATTTGACAGTAGGGTGTAGTCACACAAGAAAGACACATTTATATCCTAATGATGTTGGTTTTTATCATGTTTTTATCATATTGTATGCTTATTAATATATATATTGCATTTTGGTTGTAGAGACATATGTACTTGTTAATGATGATATTGCTATATAGAATGTTGTATCTGATGATGTTGGTATGAAACCGACGAAAACGTGCATACAATATTAAATCATGTAATGTAAGGACTTGCACCTTACAATATACGAGGCGCATCCAGAAAGTAAGTTTCCCGATTTTTTCCCCTTGTAAGTAAACGTAATTAGCCGTGTCAATTGCGCATGCGTAACAGATCTATGACGTATCAATCATATGCCAGCCGGACAGGTCCCGCCTGGTGCCAGTAGCGTGGCAGCAGTGGTCCGAAATGGAAGCTCTTATTCCTTCTCCCGCCGCCTGCGAGATTCTGTCGGTGATAAAGTTCTTTAATGCACAAAGCATTGCGCCAATTGAAATTCATCGGCAGCTCTGTCAGGTCTATGGGCCGAACACACCTCTCTCTCTCTCTCCCTCCCTCTCCCCCTCCCCCTCTCTCTCTCTTTTTCTTTTCAGGAAATTCCTGTCCTCCGGTGAGCGTTTTGGCAACGACGAAGAGCTGAAGACGTCTGTCACACGCTAGTTCCATTCACAGGCGGCAGAGTTCTACGACAGAGGGATACAAAAGTTGATCCCACGATACAATTGTCTCAATTCTGATGGTGGCTATGTTGAAAAATAGCTGAAACATTGCTGTACCTGTTGGCAATAAATGTTTTCCTGAAAGTGTGTATTCTTTTTTTTTTAATATAGGGAAACTTACTTTCTGGATGCGCCTCGTATTAATAGTAAAGTCATTGACTGAAAATAAATATTCGTATTATCTATCATATGTAGCCGAATATTTATACTCTCAAGTCCGTTAATGTTAATTCATTTGTCACCATGCGCCTGGCAATTTTTTGTTTTCTATTTGTACTGTACAGAAGGACATTAAAGTGGTCCTATGGACTGAGGGTATAATTACTTATCGTTCTTTACACTCCATCTTTGTAGTTTGTAAGCCAATATGTTAAAAGAATTTTATTCCAGTCTTCTACTTATTGTGCTCCCTTTGATTGGGTAACTTTTCAGAATGTGTCGGACACGGCACGCGATGGACACCGACATTTTCTGCCACACTACTCTAAAACCAGTAAAGAATATTTTAATGATCATTTCACAGTTGACACCCCTATCTCTTCTTCCGTGTGTGTATCTAAAAAGCGTTCCGTAAACCCCCTGTAGGTTTCATTTCTCAAATCGATATAATTCTTTGTAGTTACGAGGGTGTGAATCATTCTGAAATGTATACTTTTTTTCCTTTGAAGCATCATCATAAATGCTGCCATCGCACTTTCTAATTTGACTCTCAAACGCGGAGACACCTTCTGCATTACCTCAAGAAATTGCAGGATCATCGTCTGTCTCTTGAGATCAAACTGAACTTTATCCACCTCTGGCTTCAGATGCGTCTCGTTAGTGGAATTCTATCTGCATTCCATCTCGGGGGATAGAAGTAACATTTGAAACAAAGCTTTCTTTTTATCCACATGATAGAGAGATCCATCTCATTTTGGGAGACAGTATAGTTAGAACTGACAACACTGCACCGTGAAAGCCTAAAAACGCATTTAAATTCAAGATGTTCTACCTTGACTTGTTTCGACGTTTCGGAGTTACATACAGGTTCCACCGCCAGAGCAAATAGACCTGAGCCTGAAGAGTCGCCTACTCAAATGGACCCGTTGTATCAGGCTACTGGGAGCAATTTTATTAAGCAAGACTTATTCCTTACCTATATAGTGACCGCTGACCATTAACTAATTATTATGGTAAATGACTTACTTACTTACTTACTTACTTACTTACTTACTTACTTACTTACTTACTTACTGGCTTTTAAGGAACCCGGAAGTTCATTGCCGCCCTCACATAAGCCCGCCATTGGTCCCCATCCTGAGCAAGATTAATCCAGTCTCTACCATCATATCCCACCTCCCTCAAATCCATTTTAATATTATGCTCCCATCTACGTCTCGGCCTCCCTAAAGGTCTTTTTCCCTCCGGCCTTCCAACTACACTCTATATGCATGTCTGGATTCGCCCATACGTAAATGGTAAATGACTAAATGAAAAGAAATATGAAAACATACATACATGCGTACATACATACATACATACATACATACATACATACATACATACATACATACATACATACATACATACATACATACGTGTTCTGACCATGGCAGATATTTCACTGAAACCCAGCATTTTCCAATTTTTCCTATTTTCTGCCCATGGAAGGAGGAATACAAACAATGAAAATTTATTACACGGTATTTTTTGTCATTTCAATGTCATTCGTACGATAACACTATTGAAATATTTCCATACTCTTTAAATGCACTTTTACTAACAATAAGAAAGAGATTGTATAGTTATTTACTCAGATCGAGAATTAAGTTTCTGACAAAAAATTGTAAATGAAACAACATGCAAATATGTCACTTTCTTTCTCCAATCACATGAAGAACCGTTTCACACTAGACATACAGGATGTTTCATAATTCTTATTACAAACTTCTAGGGGTTGTAGAGGGGACTAAGTTGATAAAGTTTTGATTAGGAACCCATGTCCGGAAATGTATCGTTTCAATGCAAAATAAGTTTGTTGTATTCTCACAAAAATGGTATGTGATGGAGTGAGGCGATGCGGAAAACGTTCGTGATACATGCGTTGTGCATTACCGGTTTGCTGCATGTTTGCGAAACTTGGACTCTCACTTTGAGATAGGAATGAAGGTTAAGAGTGTTCGAGAATAAGGTACTTAGGAAAATATCTGGGGCTAACATGTGTGAAGTTCCGAAAAAATGGAGACAGTTACATAACGCAGAACTGTACCCATTTTATACGTCACCTAACAATTAGGAATATTAAATCCAGATGTTTGAGATGGGCAGAGTATGTAGCAAGTAGGCCTATGAGCGAATCCAGAAATTCATATGGAATGTTAGTTGGGTAGAACTCCGTAGAACTGATTGTAAACAGTAGACACACGAAATCAGGGGACTGCAGAAGTTGCCCTCAGTCCATTTTGTTTGCGTACCGTGAAGCGGGAGATTTTAAATCGAATCGATCTTCAAACTTATTTTGCATCGAAACTAAGTAGTTCCCTGTACAACCTCTAGGAGTTTGTGATAGGAATTATGAAACATCTTTTATATGGTATAAATCAAACACAATTCTTACCTCTGATAACTTCAGTAGTTGTATAAATATTTTGTGTATGTCCGTAATTTTCTGTGTATTGCATATGTATCTGATGTACTCTTCAATTTTCTCAGTCTAGGCGCACCAAACAAAAGTGAAAAAATTAGGAGAAAGATCACTATTTTCGAAGCTCTACATTAGAGGCGTTCTCTGTACATCTGTTTCACATCAGTCATCAAGAAAGGAACTATTTTCTAATAGAGTGATACATTAGTCACAGAGAAAAATTGAAATATAATTCTAGATTTTTGGAGTCCTCTAGCATTGAAATGATGCCCAATTACAATTAATGTAGTCCATATTTTATTACAACTGTTTCCTGAAACATATAAATTTATGTGATACGATTACCAGGTATTTCGAAGTTTATTTTGATTCTGGTGGTGGTGACGTCCGTTGTTTTTATAGTTGTTTTTTTATGCTGAGTGCTGTGGTGTAATAGTGACGCACTTGAAGCTGGTTGGTTGAGTTGGCTTTGACACTCAGTTGTATGTAATATGGCAGAGTGATGGTGGTGTATGTTGGAGGAATTTCACAGTTGATTTCAAGTAGGCACTATTTCCAAGAATGTAGTAAATTTGTTCCAGGTTATTTTGCAGCGTTTGTTGAACACGTGTGTTGCCAAGGATACAGTAAAGTATTCTTCTCTTTTTTATATTGTGGGAATGTTTATATGTGACGCCAGGTGAATTCTGTGGTGTTCGTGTGTGCGGCTTCATTTCCTTCGCCTGAATGGAGCGACTTACTTTTCGATGTGAGTATAATTCTTTTATACGTTGCTGTGTGATATTAATGTTCGTGAATAAGAAGTGCATGGTGTTACTGTTTTAAATTATATTTACGGATATTGCGCAGATGTTGGCATATGCGCCGGTAGCGAAGTAACATGGGGCCGAAGATTGTGACGAGGTTAGATTGGATAGGTAAGTGGCAGGACACTGAGGACTGTGACAAGGTTAAAATGAATTAGGTGAGGAGATATATAGGCCTAAATGAAAGAACGTCGAGGATTGTGGCTAGGTTAGTGTGGGTTAGATGAGATGATAGCTAAGTGAAACAATAGGTTATGTTTCATCGTCACTTTTGCAATTTTTCGACATTTTCTAGTGAGTAAAACAGCTAAATTAGCGCTGATGTAGTTACTTTCGTATCTTGCTTATATATTACTTTTATTTTAGTAGGTTATTTTACGACGCTTTATCAACATCTAAGGTTATTTAGCGCCTGAATGAGATGGTGATAATGCCGGTGAAATGAGTCCGGGGTCCAGCATCGAAAGTTACCCAGCATTTGCTCATATTGGGTTGAGGGAAAATCCCGGAAAATACCTCAACCAGGTAACTTGCCCCGACCGGGAATCGAACCCGGCCACCTGGTTTCGCGGCCAGACGCGCTAATTGCTACTACACAGGTGTGCTTACTTCACGCACTGCTGTTATTACTTCACGCTCACTATGCTCACTTCATGCACTGGTGTTGAAAAGGCTCGCTTCACACACTGCTAACAGTGCGTGAAATTGCACTTCACAAATTATCGTAGAAAAAAATTTACTATTGTCACGGTAACAAAAATAAGTATGTGATTATAGTAATTATTGCTTAATTTCGAGAAGATAATAAAACACTCATAAATTTAAAGCATATGAAGTGGATTTTTCACATTTCTATACGGAATTATAACACAACATTTTAACAATTACCAACACAATCACAATCATGATCAGTAACTTCATAACCAATACTTCGATCAGTTTATTCATAATATCCATACCTTCATCATATGCTGTGGATAATTCAGAAAGACTAGCAGCGGATTTATCGATATTAATTCATGAGAAACGTACATAGTGTTCTTTTATTAATTTTTAATTCTAATATGAAATATTAAACAGTGGCAGTATCATTATTTAGGTATTAAACGTTTCTGATTGGTGTATAATGGTCACATTGGTGACTGAAAACAAGAAATAAAAAAAAAAGTGTTCCAATTCCTTATACAAGTAATTGTAGGATGTTTATATTAATTTATGGTGTAATCCCGTCCATTGCTACTTTTTAATGAGAGTCAATCTTACTTGTAAATAGTGGTCTAAGAATAATGAATTTGCAGACATACATGGGTCTAAATTGACATTTTTTTAACACAAGCACAATACATATGTCTTCTATATCAAACTGGGAGTCTCACACTTGTAGTACGAAAATCAGGTTCTGTTACATTCGAAAGGTAAGATGTAGTAGCTTACATTCTACTCAGAAATCGTGGTATAAATTATGATTTGAGTTTTGAAAAGGGGGGGGGGGTTGAAATTTTCTGTCACATAATGTAGTTATGTAATATTCTAGGATGAATAATAAGTCGTGACGATAACAGATTAAACTTAATATTATTCCGTGCCGAATGTTGGATTGTAATTAAATACAAGCTGTACCAAGTAAACAGAGAAAAGTATGTTTCCTCACTAATTTAAATATCTCCTTTTTATTTAATATTTATTATTATTATTATTATTTAATTATTTAAATATACAGAATACAATTACAACAATAGAAATGGAAACAAATTAATACAATCAATATAAAAAGAGGATACAATAATATTAACAAAATTTGAGGACAGAATGAGCAGCGCTCGTGTTCGGTCACAGTTCAGATATATTATTAATATAAGAGAAATATAGAAAATAAAATAAAATAGGAACTAAAATTAAAATTACAACTACAATGAAATTACATAATGTAATATTAACATGGAGAAGAATAATATCGTACGTCAATAAAGTAGGACAATTTATGAAAAAATATATATTCCGAAATTATAGAATACAAATATAATATAGGCTGATTAATTCATACACATAGGGTATAAATTTATTTAATCAAAGTGAATACGTTCCTAATGTTCTTGTTATATGTTAATGGGTTACATGTTAGAAGTTCTGGGTGTAATTTATCTAAAGAATTACATAACCGAGGGCCAAAATTAATGCTCTGCTTTAGACCAGCAGTTGTGAAACATTTAGGTTCTATTAATGTTGAATTATTATTTCGTATTGTGTCGTCATTATGTGCCTGTAATATAAACTTATTACGATTTTTATAATAAAATTTTAACATAGTATATTTATAGATTTGTTCAATGTTAGATCTATTAAATTCAGAATATATTTAGTTGGATAATCAAATCGTTTCTTGAAACAAATTTTAATTATTCTTTTTTGTAATAAATTTAACGGACAAAGATTAATTTTTATACTTCCACCCCAAACAATAATGCCATATTGAATGGTAGATTGAAAAATGGCCAAATATTTCCTGGAACTCTAATGGGTAAGTAGCATCGAAGATTAACGAATTTATAAATTGTTTTACGAAGCCTCTTACAAAGATAAGTAATGTAATGAGGCCATTTTCAATTTTGATCAATAATGATACCCAGATATTTCACAATGTGGCTTCTTTTAATAGTGGACATTTACAACTTTTGGAAAGTAAACAATTTTCATTGTGTCTTATTAGTCTATATTCATTGCTAATTTTTAAATTTTGAATCCTGCCAGGTGTTAATGAAAAAGTAACTAAGGTTTATTTAGATATATTTAAAGAAAGGAAATTGGAATAAAGCTATTTTTAACAATATCAGCACTTATTTATTTTGGGTTCCGTTATTGTGATACCTTTAGGACTATATTTTATTCGGAAAATTGTCTCTAGTTGGGATTCTCCGCTGTCAATACTAGTTTAAACCCATCTGCATGCTTCGACTCACTTTAAGAACAGGGTCATATTCTGCATTGTTCGTGTGAATCCTACATCGTGGGAGCCCAGCCATATTGGTGCTATTGCACGGTCCGTAAATAGAGTCACACTTGTCGATGTTGATAAATGAAGTCAGTTGTCTACGTAACAAACCCTCCTACGTGTTCATTCTCCATCCCCCTCTGCTGATAATAACAATGAACCTTACTGCGTTGTGTCAATCAATTCTGATTGATGTATTCGAACGTTGCGGAATTAATTTTCAAATTAATTGTATGTTTTAAGCGAAAACTTATTGATTTAGTCTGGCTAATATCGGCGTTGCAAATTTTACGTGCGAATTCATTCCGTTTGTAAAACCATAGGTCTACACTTGGAGATGTGTGATTTAATAGCAATAGACATCAAAGGTTATACAGTCGAAAGTTAAATATCTTCATAAAATTTTAGTACATTACTAGGCCTATAATAGTTCCTGGAGGAAGGCGAATTAGCGTTCCAAAATGAGATTTTGATGGTGGGTTTTTTATTTCCAGAGAATTGGTCTGTTATGTATAGCTTGACCTATAGACCATCTATCTGACTCTGTTTGTTTGTCTGCCTGACTGCCTGTCTATCCTTCCGTCCATCCGTCCATCTGTCTGCCCTCTCTTCATGTTGTTTTAGTAGTCTTATCAGTAGAACCTGAATTTCCATGCAAATGCATGCTTTTACTTCAGCTTGTTACATTTCTCAAACTTTGCAAGTACAGTAGAGCGTCTCGTTTAGGCACAGTGGAAACGTAAACAAAGTGCAGGTAACTTGTGGGGGAGGACGAGCCATACGATAAACACGAGGGATGCACAAGGTTTTAGTTTCAACATTTATGGCGAAGCATTAATTGAAATTATATTTTCCAAAAACACACAAAACAAAAGAACACAAATTTCATAACGTTATCATATACACATTTTAACAAACAAGCAATTGTAGCGTTGAAATAATTCAATATAACAAATCAAATTTGCTACTTACATGATGTTGCTTTCAAGCAGCATTTTTTACGAGCATGAATTTTATTTTCTGTATGACTAATATTATATCACAGTCTTCTTTGGCCGAATTAACATAACTACAGTATGAAGTGACAACACTATTTCCTAAACGTACTTATCCCTTCTCAAAGTTCAATTTATTAAAGCACTGTACCTGACCACTTACTCTTTCTCTCTTCATATGACTCGTATATCTTAATATCGTCTATCATCTTATATCTTTTTCTGTCCCGAACTCTTCTCCCGTTCACTATTCGTTCCAGTGCATCCTTCAAAAGGCAGTTTCTTCTCAACCAGTCACCTAGCCAATTCCTTTTCCTCTTCCTGATCAGTTCCAGCATCATTCTTTCTTCATCCACTCTCTCCAACACAGCTTCATTTCTTATTCTGTCTGTCCACTTCACACTCTCCATTGTTCTCCGTATCGACATTTGAAATGCTTCTTTTCGCTTCTCTCCATTTCGTCGTAATGTCCATGTCTCTGCCCCATACAATGCTACAGTCCACACAAATCATTTCACCAGTCTCTTCCTTAGTTCTTGCTCCAGAGGTCCGCAGAAGATGCTCCTTTTTCTATTAAAATTTTCTGGATTTAGTGCATATATTATGTTACCTTG
This sequence comes from Periplaneta americana, assembly GCF_040183065.1. Classification (NCBI taxonomy): domain Eukaryota; kingdom Metazoa; phylum Arthropoda; class Insecta; order Blattodea; family Blattidae; genus Periplaneta; species Periplaneta americana. The sequence continues at coordinate 119,013,187 of NC_091130.1, forward strand.
TATAATAGTGTCTTTTACGAATGTTACTTCGTAGAATCTGGTATGTCCATGTTATCTGTCTGTGGAGGAAAACTATAAAAGAAAGCTACGGGTTATATGGTTTCGTGGCATCGTACCTGACAACAAATCTTTGGTCTTTCCATTAAATCCTCCCTTTTTTATGTTATAATTTCCAACCTCCAACTCTCGCTTGTTACAAACCTGAGGTCAAAATACTGAAAGAAAGAAAGAAAGAAAGAAAGAAAGAAAGAAAGAAAGAAAGAAAGAAAGAAAGAAAGAAAGAAAGAAAGAAAGAAAGAAAGAAAGAAAGAAAGAAGCAACATGCTTCCAGTATTCTTTTGCATCGAATTGTGAAGTGTTGCTGTAGCTCCTTTTAGAACTGCAAGAAGATATCTTGAGTCAAAATGGATTGAAGGAAAGGACAATGATGTAGTTTATTGTGATTGTTGTAATTAAGACGTAAGTACTTTTATATTTTGGTAGAGGGGAAGAGAAGGCCTGATGGCCTTATCTCTACCAGGTTAAATAAATAAATAAATAAAATAAATAAATAGCGTCGCAGTTAAGGCGTAACGCGGTGAGTCGGAAGATCGCAGGTTCGATTTCCGATAGGGTCATGGCCATGCGGAAATGCAGAAGACTTACAATTCGACCTCACTTTTTCTCAAATTTCTTTGCTTACGTATGCAATTGTCATTTCTTATAGCGTAGAAAGGTAATTTTCTGTGTTCAAGAACGTTCTTCAGACAAACACACGAGTTTTAGTGAAGAAAATCTTAGAAATTAATTGTAGTACAGTAAAATCTCCGGCAATACCAAAACAACGGCACTTTTGTCTAGGCCAAAAAAAAGTCATTCAAGAGAAAGGGAAGAGTTGGAGGGTGATGTGAGTGGTTTTCGTGTATCGCACATGCCGCATATTGTTTACTCTTTACATTGTTTACGCGTGAAAACATAGACAGAAAACCACTTTATATCCTTGGAGTAGATCGGATAGCATCGATAAGCTGTCATTTGGGCCTCGCAAAAAATGCGCAGAGACGATATCTTTAAATTTACCACTTGAACTCGCCCGTTTCGAAGAGGTATTGGACGAGTCTAAATAGGAAAGTGAGAAACTCTCTCTTCCTACAGCGCGTAAAAGTTTCATTCGAGTGAGAGATAGTGTATATAAGCAAGCAGACATTAGAGATATGTTGAAGAGGTTCAAATCATCTAGCACTACTTCATCTTTATAGTTGCGACGTTGGCTACACTGTTCTTCATTATTTGAAATTTATATAAGGTTACGAAAATGTTTAGAATTTTTTACGCTATTATGTATTGCAATAATTATGAACTGATGAATGTACATTACCGTATTCAGTACTAAAAATAAATATTGTACCTATTTCAAAACTTTATTTTTAAATATCTATATCAAAATTACTAGATTTCAATATGGAAAAAAATGTTTGCGCAGTACAGTATGTCTTTACATAACCTATAAACGTATTTTCTAATTATTCGGCAAAATCAGTTACCCGCCACTGGCTTTATCCTACAGTTGCCGGATACGAGGAGTTCTACTGTACATTGTTTCAAAATAAAATACAAATCTAATATAATGTAGAACTCATTCTTCATAGTGCATACTTTTTATGTTTTTTTTTTCGCTTCATTATGCATATTATGATGCATGAATACATGCATGGTTTAGGATTCGGTATTGCTCGGAAATACAGGCTCTACTTACCAACTGGATTTCACACACAGCAAATCGCATTATCATCTGTTGGATATTGAGCGCTCCTCTGTCTATTGGGCTGTTATCTGTGACAAACTTATTAATTTTATTCTATTTCTGTTCATTGGCTACTGGTATCAAACACTGACAAAAACAATCAAGCGGAACTATTGATGGGTCTCTTTGAAAATAATAGGGCTATGTAATTTCAAACTTCAATCGGAAAGGTAGAATTACGAAAAGTATGCATTTCGGAAAATTAAATTCTCGTGTTTTTTAATTATCTGCTCTATTGTAATTGTGGTGTCTGTACATAATCAGCTCTTCGGAAAGCCACATTGCTTTTCCATTAGTATGTACTCATTAATTCAAGTAATTTTCTGGTAATGATTTCTGCATATTATATCTTCTAAGTTGTAGGCCTACTAGCAAAGAAACTCCTCTATAGCTTGTATATTCATGTCTGTTTCCTTTCTTGAATGTAGGGCATATTACCATTTTCTTTCACTCATCGAGAATTGCGCAGACTATAATAATTATTATTGATAATAATATAATTATGATAATAGAGTAACTTTTTAATATAATTATTTATCTTGTTTTATACATACCTTTTGATTGGAAGTCAAATATACTAATTATATTATCTTCCTCACCAATAAATAGAAATAATATATAAGAATAATCATACAACATCTACAAAGTGTCAATATCAAGCTGCTGCTTCAAATCCAAAGTGGTGATTTGATGAAAAGTGTAGTGTTAAGTGTCGTAATAGGCATGTTATTAAGAAAGTTGTTCCAATAATTACATGTAGTCCGTGAAATTCTGTTGCAATAAAGAATGTTGAACCATAAACGGAATCTGCGATAGTTTTATTATGTCTAAAATCTTTATTTTATTTCTTTTGTTGCATTAGATTTACTTTAAATGTTGTTTTCGGTGATCATGCTTAATTTAATTTAGGATGCTCTATTATTATTATTATTATTATTATTATTATTATTATTATTACTATTATTATTATTGTGTTTATTATTAATTGTCATTATTGAGTGTAATTAGTTACCACTACCACCGGGTATATACTCATTTGCAGTGTGAATACATACATACATACATACATACATACATACATACATACAGTCATTGTTCCTGCAATAACTCCTATGTGACATATTTACCGATTTTCATATGTTTACTCTACTAAATAACTTAAATAGTGATACAGCAAAAGTAATAAAATCTCTTATATGTAATTATATTTCTTTGTTTCGAAATTGTAAGACTTCACAGTCTCCTATGTACGGCTGCCATAGGATGAATAAAAGTATTTTTTCTTCCTGCTGAAACATTTTATATTGTGCACATAGGAGTTATTCGAGGAACAACGACGATACTTTAGAAGCTCGATATTTGCCCGTATGCACTCAATTCCTAAATTTTATTAATTCTGGTTAATTGACTATTTCCGGGCTCTCACGTCTTGATTAACCATTCGCCTAATGATGTTACAATGTTTTTTTTTTTTTCCCTAATATTTGCTCTATTAATACCGTTAATTCTGCTTGTCTTTCTTATTTTTCTCATTACATTCTTTTCAGTTGTTGCTTAATTTTATTTGTAACAACCCTTGTTTCTACAGCGTAAGTTGCAACAGTTCGCACACTATTGTCTTATTTGATATTGTAGTCCATCATTAAATATTTAATTATTATTTTATATAAGTCGAGCATACACATAATATGGATGATTAATTTTTCTTCGTAGTTTAGGTCACTATTGCTGTTTTATTCATGTGCTTTCTATTTGAACATCATTACCAATTCTACAACTTTACCTCGCTTTTATAGCTTACACCTGCAGGGGTGATGAACGGTTTGAACTTCGAGTTCCCCAAAACCACGAAGGTAGCCGATAATGCCCAACGGGAACCCTGAAAATGTCTGCTAATGAAGCAATGGTTACCCACAACCGGGCTAGCAACCCACTAGACGTGTTAATTTATTTGCTCAAAGAACCAGAGAATCGAGGCTGCCTATTTATGGTATATGTCTCCTGCCTACTGTAACCACCTATCATAATTACCCACCTAATTTATATATGCTCCTAAAGCAATTAAATATGTGGAGATGCGGAAAGCATGCAGTTGAAGTTTCCGTTTTGTTTAGTAATATAGTAACTGTAAGTTTGTGATTTTTTAAAACCATATTCTTCTCATTTTGTAATTCTTCATGTGTTCATCACAAGCAATCAACATATAGAATAAATAATCGCGGAAAGGTTTCGCCTTTCCCTCAAAACTGTGAGTGATGTAAGTCAGACTCAGTCATTCATAGTTTCATCCATAGTTTTCTCCCCAAGGTCAAATTTTCACTGCAAACCCAGCATTCTCCAATATTTCCTATTTTCTGCCTTTCTGTTAGTTTCCGCATATTATCCATATATCTTAATGTTGTCTAACATCTGATATCTTCTTCTGTCCCGAACTTTTCTTGCGTTAACCATTCCTTCTAGTGCATCCTTCAGTAGATGGTTTTTCTTAGCTAGTGGCCTAGCAAATTTGTACATTATAATTTGCTTTCTCTGCATTTTTATTTCTTTAATTTTCTTTCGAATCTGTCCACCACTATCCCAATATGAAAGATCGAACAGACAAGCGACGACGGCGATGCTACCACTCTAATATTCGCTTCTGATATGTGTTTTATTTTTACTTCCTGCCAAGAAGCATAACAATCGTCCTGTATTATCAACAGTAATCGCACTAGAGGTTTTGGTTTATCTAGAGAAAATCAAAACTCGAGTGGGATTTAATTGACTATTACACGATTAGAAGAAGGTATATAATTTTTAGTAGGTTATTTCACGACGCTTTATCAACATATTTGGTTATATAGAGTCTGAATGAGATGAAGGTGATAATGTTGGTGAAATGAATCCGGGGTCCAGCACCGAAAGTTACCCAGCGTTTGCTCATATTGGGTTGAGGGGAAAACCCCGGAATAAACCTCAAGCAGGTAATTTGCCCCGACCGGGAATCGAACCCGGGCCACCTGGTTTCGCGCCCAGACGCGCTAACCGTTACGCCACAGGTGTGGATGAACGTATATAAAAATTAGAAGAAATAGAGTATTCTAATACACTAAAAATTAATTGATTTTCTAAAATTCTATTTCGCTAATGTTAGCTTCACTAAAACGTTTGAACGGAGCCGCCATTTTCAGTTGACTATCTATGCAGTAAACAAATGACGATCGCAAAGTATGTTCTATAGTGCCGTAAATAACATTAGCCTGCGAATTTCAACTTTGTTTTTGTTGCCTAAACTAAGTAATGTGATTTTATATAATGTCAATGTGCTGAATCCGAATTTTCAATCCGTTTGCTTCTATCACGTCAGGTTTATTTGCAAAATCACTTTAAATGTATTTTATAATTAAGTGAATTTCATCAAACTTTTTCATTTCACTTTTTAATTTCAAATTCAAAAACAATATTTAAAAGACACAACTTGCTGAAATTATGTGTCTGGTTGTTCATACATGTCACTAGAATGTTTTTGCTCTGTTTTGTCTTGTTTACTTCACTATTGGATGTATAAATTGAGGACATCATCCGAATAATGGCGTATACCCTTATACGCCCATTTTCCGACGATCAAGGGATTAGATAGTTGAATGCGTATAGTGCACTGTAGTAAATTTTCGTAAGTCTAGCTGTAATACTTAACACAATATTACACGTTTACGTTGAACAAGTGAACGCAACTACTACAGCGGCAGTCACATGCTGTTGCAAGCCAGTCTGTAGTAGGCTAATATTCGATGTTCAGGCCTACTTCAGGTTGTCAGATGCAGCAGTGAATCATGACCGAAAATATGGGAGAAAAGAAGCTTGTGAAGAAAACTAAATGGAAAACTGAAGAAAGGAAAATAAATAGGAACAGTGGCAAGTCATACACAACTTGTACAGGCAAGGAAATGGAAGAGAAGTCATTTACACCGGTAAGAAGATGATGTATGAAAATGTGCACACATGAAATTTCAAAGGACTATCATCTCTCTATTTTCAAACTCTTTTGGGACATGGGTTCGAAATCAGAACAGTATAATTTTATTACTTCATGCCTTGAAAGAGTGAATCTAAAAACTAAGAAACTTCAATCATTCAGGAATAGGGATAATATGTGGAAATAGGCCTATAGTGTTTTCTTATAATGGGGGTAAAAAATCAATGTGTGTCTAAACTTTCTATTGACTCTATTGCAAATGTTAGAGAAACGATTAACAACAGTTCAGAATAAACTGGATTCAGGTGACATCCTCAATGATAAATCGCCCTCATTCAATCATGATTCAAAAGTATAAACAATTTCAATACAGTATATCAGGGCTATTTTCAGCTTGAATTTCATACTCGGCGAAATTTGTTCCCTTCAACATTTGGAAGACGGAAATGGAAGTGTCGCAGCTGAAACTTTTGAGTCCAACACAAATGAACCCAGTACCTTTGGAACCCTCCAAGGCGAAGCACTTAAGAGAACTGTTACAGTTTTTAGATGAAGATGGCCAAAGTTGACTGAACTCAATTCTGAATAAAGCTGGGACATCATCACGCAATGGTGAAGATGACGCTAACAACAATAGATGATGCACAAAGAAGAAAAGAACATAATATAAGAACAAGAAAACCATAAACTGAAAATGTAATGTTATTTTGTAGGCTTACTTGCGTAATTATTCAATATTTTTATTTAATATGTTATAGTAAATGTATATTTTATTTTGTTGAATTTATTTTATTTTACTTTTTAAGACAAAATTATTAATAAAGTACGAGATGTTCTCATACATAATTAATTTTCGTCCAAAGTTAGACATCTAGAACATCAGAATAATTAAAAACAATACAGAAATATATTGTCGTCGGAAAAAGGGCTTATACAGAGTTCCATATTATATTTATTTACAAATAGCAGAACATACTACTTGTTGTTATGTTTCAATAATTTTGTTTTAAATATCCTCCAAACTATTTAACAGTAATTAATAATTTTTTTCGACGCAACTATGATGAACCTGACAGCTTACAAAAATTCAAATTAGTTTATATCAGAACTACATTTTGCTGTATACGTCCTTATTCAGGTGACGTCCTCAATTAACACAATGTATCACACAAAAAATTTCACCACTTGTATCTTAGTTGAGAAAGTACTCCTTTTCCTCTTTCTTTTATGTTTCTCTTCAGGTATTTCACGCTTTAACATCCAACAATAATCACCAAGCATACTGATGCTCCCGTGTCCCTGGTACCTTCTTTCGAACTTCTGCAGATCCTTGTGAAATCGTTCATCTTACTCTTAGCTGAAAAATCCTAGATTTTCGGCGAAATAATCTAGCTGAGAAGACAGAAAATTTTGATACCCATGTTACAACAAAATTCCTTGCATTCTTCAAGCATGTTAGCCACAATGTTTCGGTAATTAGGATCCTTGTTGTTAAGAAATTTTAAAACAACTTCACAAAACAACATCCATGCTGATTTCTCCTTTTCATCCGTACTGTTTTTAAATGCTGCAGACATGTTTTCTTATGTCAGGGCCATTAAATATATATCTTCTTTCAATTTGCTTCAGATAGTAGTGGAAATTTCTCACATATGTACTTAAAACAGCCTCTTTCCTTATTTAAAGCTTTTACAAGCTGTTTCATTAAGCCAAGCTTGATATGGAGAGATGGCAGCACAACTTTAGAAGAACTCACATGGCTTTGGCGCACAACATTCTTACATACGAATTCCAAATTTTGTCGAGGTGCCCAGTCTTTCATAGTCCAGTGATCAACTCGTGCCCTACTATCCCATAGGCAAAGAATGTATGGAAATTTGGTAAAACCAGATTGTTGACCCAGCAACATAGTAAGAACTTTAAAATCATCACAAACTTGCCAGTTGTGTTCCTATAGTCTAGTCCCAATAACAGCAGTTGCAAATTTGTGTATGATTTTTTGAGGATCACTGAATAGGCAACGGGCACTGAACCAAATTTTTTCCGTTATGAAGGAGGAAATCCTTTCAACTTCGCTTGGAAGCATTAATGAACAGTCTCCATTCACTTAGGTCATAGTTTGGAAGTCCAAGTTTTAGCATAAATTCTTTCACATTACTGCAATATACAAGATTATTATCTTCGGAGAAAAAGTATTTAAAACTTATTTCACGTTGTCAGTACCAATAGAATGATTTTTGTTTAAGATTTTTGGTCGCACAGGGATTGGTACATTAGGCACAGGTAAAATGGCTGACCGAACAACTGAATACACGATTTTATTTTTATGTTTAGAATCGTACCGCTTCACATCACACGAACAGAAGTAGCAGTCATTACTATGGTTCGACTGCTCTCTCCAAAACATAGGTACTTCAAAAGATAGCAACGGTTTCTACAATTGATCAAATGACGAAGTTCTTCAGTGCATACTTTATGTGGTGCCCAAGCTTTACTTTGGTCTCCAAGTTTGATTCCAAAATAGGCATGGTATGACTTTTTCACAAAATCTGTAATATTACACCTCTGCTTAGGCAATGTGTATATCCTATATAAGTTATATAACAAAAGTGGTATGAATTATTTAGACATCCTCGATGCAACATGGTAAATACTTTCTTACTGAACTAAAAACTTTCAACATTCTACTCCACAATAAAGCTTCAAACTGATTTAGTTTCATTTGCAGATGAAACGCAGACTAATGACATGTGAGAGAAACTAGACGAATTGAGTTCAGTCTCTCACCAAGGAGTGGCTGACATTTCTATCTTTCACAAATAAAAATAATGATATGGCTGCACGTTATTTCGCCCTAACTTCCTTATGTGTTTGCACCCCCTATGTGCTAAGAAACATCCAATGTCCTTGGTTTTCAATATAAACACCTTAAAAGTATGTTGAATACATTTGGTTTTCATATCCTAACATACTAAACCTGCATATGTTAAAGTATTACAGTTTAAATAATTACGCTATAAATTGTCGTAATATATTATAAGAAAATTAAAATAACAAAAAATGGTACGTGATAGGAACTTTTTGGCTTTGAATTTGATTTCAGCATGCTAAAAATACCATAAAAACATTAAAGCTTTGGAGGCAGGAATTTCATCGCAGATTAGTGTAATTTGCCGTATGAAATGTTGGCAAACAAAGAAACAAATGGTAGGAAAATGATAAAACAGAAGAAAATGCATGAAGATTAGAAGAAATAAAGTACTCTAATACAATAAAATAGATATTAATTCACTTACTAAAATTCTGTTTCACTAATGTTACCTTCACCAAAATGTTTGAATGAAGCAGCCATTTTCAGTCGACTATCTATGCGGGAATCAAATGGCGATCGCAAAGCATGTTTTATAGTATCGTAAAGAATTTGCAGTTTGAAATGTTGCAAACAACGAAATGAATGCTAGGGAAGTGATAAAAACAAACGAATGCTAGGTAAATGATAAAAATACAGAAATGTTAGGGAAGTGATAAAATTGTAAGATAATGATTGTTTGAAAGACGTCCTTTCGTACCATTTTACTGATCAAAAGTAGTATGACGTAGTAAAAGTGTCATAGTAACATAAAAACTCTGAAGACATTGGCTTTGATCATATAATTGTCAATATTATTGTGATAGAAAGCGAACTGTGGAGCTTCCTTCGTCTGAAATTAACTTATCGATATAAGCGTATCAGTATTAGAATTGAGAAGTCGTTTACAAAAGTTTTATTTTTATTGGCTATTACATCAAAATTCAGACGGGAAAATAAATATACAACCGTAAACTACTGGATCATCGAATTATCTAATGACCAGATCTGCGGCTGGAACTACCTCAGTCATTAAGGCAACGCCTACGGCCGGTCGGAGAAGTTGGTTAACGGGATTAACTGACTCTCACGCTACACAGTCAGTGTTGTTGTTAGGTCTAGTTATTCTATTCCACATGGGGTGTTTATTTACAGTTCGTATGTGCTTACAAAATCCGCTATGCTGTTAGGAGATTATTTCAAGAGAAATTCCCAGATGGTCGAGTTCCAAGTCATGATACAATTCATAAATTTGTTAATAAAATTCGGAAAACCGGAAGTGTTAAAGATAAGAAGCGAAGGAGGCAACGTACAGTGCATGTAGAAGAAACTCTTTATGAATTGGACAACGCTTGGAAAATTCCCCTAAGAAATCTCTTATCACCAAGGCGGAATTTCTTACAGTTCTGTACAAAGAGCTAAGAAGCTACATAAGTTAAAACCCTATAAAGGTACTATGGTGCAAGAACTTAAACCAGATATTGCTGCATTTCGGATTAAATTTTGTGAATGGATTTTGAAAGAAGTGCACGATGAAGAAAAAAAATCCTAATCTCATTTTGTTTTCAGACGAATCGTGATTTCACTTAATTGGAATCGCAAAACTGTCGATATTGGATTTCCGAAAACCTATTCTGCTCTTTGAGGAACCTCTTTATGAGCAGAAATTAGAAGTGTTGTGCACAGTTTCCTCTGAGAAAATAATAGGCCCATTTTTTAGGAATTAGGGTAATTTCCTAAGCAGATCTGGAAATATGTGGAAAATGGAGGCAGGCAATTTCAGCATCTCCTTACGTGACATGGGTTTAGTACATCATTTTCAAAACGCATTAGAATTTATTAGAAAGTCATTCTAGCATAAAAAGTAATCGCTGAACCATGGACTCATATATTGACCGGCCGGCGGGAAGCGATAGCTAATTTTCAATTCATTCTTTGTATTCCATAAATGTTATATTACATTGAACAACAAATCTTTACTTATTGTCTTGCTCCGAAATAAAAATACGTGAATATTACTAATATGTGTGCCCTAAATCTGAATTCAAAATCCAAATTTCCGCATCACGTACCATTTTCCGGGGAAAATGAATTGAATTTTTTTATGTCAAAACTTGTTTGTTTTTAATTTTTCACTGGTACTGGTAAAATTACAACACACTACGGATTCTAAATGCCTCATAATACTTGAAAAATGAGTACTGGATACAAAAATGATGTTACATAGTTTAAAATGCAACAACAATAAAAATATTTCATGCGTATAATGAGAAAAATCTCGGAATTTGAACCTACATTTAAAATAATTTTCTGGATGACTTCTGTTTATAACTAGACCCGGACTGTATTTTACAAGGAACCAACAATAGTCTGCAAAGCATGCTGGATGATGATCTTCCTTTATATCGCCTTTTTCATTTCCGATATTTCGTGATGAAATCTTTCCCCATGCTCGTCGCTTATCGCTCCAAAGTTGGGAGGAAAGATATCCAAATAAGAGTGTAAGAAGTATATTTTGAGGGACATATTATCTATTTTGTCATATGCACTTAACATGGTTTCGACAACACGTTCTATGTAGTTGTCTGCCCTAGAATTTCCAAGGAAATTCGAGCAAACTTCTTTGAAACCGCGCCATGCCATTCTTTTTGTAATTAAAAGTTTTTCCTCAAACAAAGGGTCAGCCATAACTTTGTGAATTTGTGGACCGATGAAAATGCCCTCTTTTAATTTGCCTTCACTCAAACTGCTAAACTTTTCCTTTAAATATTGAAAACCACACCCTTGTTTATTCATTGCATAGATCTCACTTTCAACTGTTACGAAATTTACTTAATCGAAGGGACCAATATCTGTTTATTTATTATAAGTACTAAATAACTTGCCAACAACCATAAGAAATCGGAAATGTCATAAACTTATAAAATTCATTAGCTTTTGTTTTGGTTTATACCCCCAACCAATGCCAGATGTTTCATGGGGGAACGCTTATCGAAAAGTGAAATCTTAATATATCTTAAAAACCTTACGTGATACGAAGAAAAGAGATGCAGTTTCGGATTCAGCGAATATCAAATCATCAGGGACATATTATTTTAAGTCGAAGCAGTCCACACCTGTGGAGTAACGGTCAGCGCGTCTGGCTGCGAAACCAGGTGGCCCGGGTTCGAATCCCGGTCGGGGCAAGTTACCTGGTTGAGGTTTTTTCCGGGGTTTTCCCTCAACCCAATACGAGCAAATGCTGGGTAACTTTCGGTGCTGGACCCCGGACTCATTTCACCTGCATTATCACCTTCATATCATTCAGACGCTAAATAACCTAGATGTTGATACAGCGTCGTAAAATAACCCAATAAAAAAAGTCGAAGCAAAATTATTGTTGTTCAGTGTTATTAGCATTGAAGCTTTAAGATGTGGTAACAGTAAACATTTTACAAAATTACAATTTTTTGGCGAGGTGAAGTGAGGCCGCGGATTCGCATTAGATTATCTGGAATTTGCCACATGGTTGGGGGAAACCTCGGAAAATACCCAACCAGGTAATGAGCTCAAACGGGGATCTAACCTAAGCCCGAGAGCAGCTCCGAATCAGCAGGCTAGCGAGTCTGCCGACTGAGCTACGTTGGTGGCTCTCAAAAAATATATATAGTACATAGCAATCAGATTATTAAATTTACAAACCTAAACAATTATTCATCAGTTGAGCTATAAAAATATAATAGATAGTAAGTAAGTAAGTAAGTTAATTCAGTTTAAAAGCATAAACAATTCTATCAATTGACATGTACAAAAACAGATAATACATAAGCAGATTACTTCAGTTTACAAGCATAAACAATTCGTCAGTTGAGCTATACAGATTACTGTTCAATTAACAGGCTATACAGTTCATCAGTTGAGCTATACAGAACAACATATTAGTATTAACCAGAATAGCTATATAGGCCTAAGTGATAAAAGTAACATAATATGTTCTGTATTAGCTATATCATAGTCCATATTGATTTTTAGTGTCTTAAGAGAATTCCTACTGTAATATAAAATATTCTGAAGCGAACACACATGGAATTAAATCTCACTGAGCTTCGAATATTCCATCATTTTAAAATCTTTCTCTCTAACCATTGACATTGCAGCACATCTTCTTTTCGAACTTCTTACAAATTGGCAATGTTACTCTCCTAACTGGTAAAAAATGGAAGTAGCGTGATGTATGTATAATATGGATGTGTGAAAGTCAAGTCTGAAATTTAGATTTAAATTTCTTATTCTTTTCATTAATTACACAACGCAGAACTACACGCTTTGTATTCTTCACCTGACATAATTAGGAACATTAAATCCAGACGTTTGAGATTCGCAGGGCATGTAGCAAGTATGGGTGAATCCAGAAATGCATATAGAGTGTTAGTTGGGAGGCCGGAGGGATGACAACCTCTGGGGAGGCCGAGACGTAGATGGGAGGATAATATTTAAATGGATTTGAGGAGATGGAATATGATGATAGAGACTGGATTAATCTTGCTCAGGATAGGGACCAATGGCGGGCTTATGTGTGGGCAACAATGAACCTCCGAGTTCCTTAAAAGCCAGTAAGTAATAACAAAGTTGTTATAGGCTATTATAAAACATTTTCTTCTATTGTTTTCACTTTAACTTAGTGCTGCAATTTCAATTTAATTGAGCAAGTACACGTTTTCTTCATTCCTGGTAGCAAGAAGATGGTTTCTGATGTGCTGTGTAACTCTGTCTGTCAGTCTGTTTCACATAGAGCATCAACTCTTTATAAACTATTAGGACAATGTTTCATACCTAATATCTGATAATGTAATCATCCAATAATAATACAGATGTGATATAATATATTTTGCTTTAAGTTGACGAGTCTCTACTTAAAAAATAGAAATAATGAAATTCATTCTTGTCAATTTCAGAGAATATATTTTGTTTTAATATTCGTCTTACGCAGCATAAAGCCATGAAATCTCGACCACGTTTGGTATTTCGGCTCTTTGTGTATGCAGCAACTACGGGCGAGAGTAATCACTCTGCGGGCAATCCATAATCATAGCCAGACCATGGATTTTAATGTAATAAAAATACACCAAGTAAGTTGTTATACTTGCAATGAATTTCCTTGAAATATTGAGCCAGGAGATCAAGATGATTTTGATGCATTAAGTAAACTAATGATATTAAAGCTTCTCCTTTGTTCAACATTATTAAGTGGATCTAATGTTACTGTTCACGTTTTATTCATTCATTCATTCATTCATTCATTCATTCATTCATTCATTCATTCATTCATCTACTTGTCTGTCTCTCTATCTGTCTGTCAACTTATTAAATTTGCTTATTTACAGTACTTATTTATTTATTTATTTATTTATTTATTTATTTATTTATTTATTTATTTATTTATTTATTTATTTATTTATTTATTTATTTATGTTTACTTTCTATTATTTTTTTCTGATGATTTGATTGACATTCTTTACTTAAATAATACAATAAATGATTCTATCTTCCGTTTTAAGTTTCAAAATAACTTTTTTTAACTTCGAAATCTAACACTCTTAAAGCGTCAATTACTGGTAAGTTCAATAATTAATTTGAAAGAAGTAGCTTCGAAATCAGTCACTATAGCAGTGTGTTACAAAACATAGTCTGTAATGCTGGGAAGTAAAACACCGCCTTTTGTCGCTTAATATCGATTTTTACTTTTTACCATTCTGTTCCTCATCAGATGAAGTCATTTCAGCTTATCTTAAATGTGCAATATCTAATGGAGATAAGTCTGATTCTGACTTAACACTTTGTACAGCAATCAGCATAGTACTTGTCTTGTGTCAATATGAACTCCAGTTCATTATTTTTTGCACTTTATCAATCATATTTAATTTCGCATTGTGCCAAGTCTTCAAAATCGTTTTCGTAAGTTCTAAGCTTTAGGAGAGTAAAACGCGGTTTGTGTATGTATCAATTACCTTGTTTGTGAGTGAATAATTATAAAAAATGAAGCTATATAATATTTTACTCTCTCGTTGCAAACATCTGGGTTTAGCAGCTTGTATCAAGCCAGCACTCTCGGAGTTCACACCATCGAGGACATTCTTGATAGCCTCAGTGCTTTTAGCGTAGTACTCAAGTGCTGACAACAATGTCCTACACTTTATCAGTAGTTTCTGTGGCGAGGGTACTTCGGGATACACTATCCTTAATTGAATTCTGCAAGGTGCCTTGAGAAACATTTCTTTCAAGGAAGAAATCTACTTTACTTTAGAAAATAATATATCCTTTACTGTTTCAACGATACAATGTCAGATATCAGCATTATAGATGTAATTGAATCAATACAAGAATGCATTTTGTGCCGGTCATTTAATGATGCTATATCTATTACTAGGTTATTTTGATGTCGATGTAATTAGTAGTAGCGCGATGGTATTTGCTGAAATGAGGCCGAGGATTCGCCATGGATTTACCTTCCATTCGCCTTGCAGTTCTGGAAAACCATGGAGAAAACAGATCCAAGTAATTAACCCAAGCGGGAATGGAACCCACGACCGAGAGCAGCTCCGGACCATCAGGAAAATGCACCTACCGACTAGCCCATGTTTTGGGTGTATATTTCGGAATAGTTCGATCATCCAAGATGCTACATGTTGTAGCTAACAATTAATAGTAACACATTATCATGTATCTCACCGTCTAGGTAAAAAAAAATAAATAAATAAAAAACATAAATTGGTGGAAATTTTGTATGATCTTGTTACAATTTTAAAGCACTTCTCACATGTCATTATAATTACATTAAAAACTTTCCGTTCAAGGATTCTGCTACTATACTTCGTTCCATAATGTCTGACAGGAGGAGTAAACATTGCCGGCAGAGGAGGAAAGAAGTATAATTTCTATTAAATCAATGGCAGAGATTTCATTCTACGCTTGTTTTGAAGTTGGATGGGGATAGAACTCTTCATACCGCCCAACTTCAAGATAAGCGTGGAATGAGGTCTGTCATTGGTTGAATAGCAATTGTATTTCTCTCCTTCTCTGCCGGGAATGTTTACTTCTCTTGTCAGACATTATGGAACGAAGTATAGATTTCCGATCAGCCTTTCATAAATAATTTTTACGTGCAGTCTCTTCCAATAAAATCCAAATCATGTCATCCTTACTACCTCTCGTATCATCTGCTTAGTTTCTTTATTGATATTAAATGGTTAGTTTTTTCTCAGGATAGATTGATCTGAAATGTTGTGGCAATGTGACGCATGCAATTATTACAAGTTTCCGACAGCATTAGTGGTTTATTTTGTAAAGAGATACTGCATATCTGTACTGTCTGTGTGCAGTTCTTTCAAAACACAAGTTCGATCGCGTCTGCAGTAAGTGGCGGCTCGTTTTAAGTGAAAAACAGTATAATTCCCAGATCATTTCCCTTTAGTTATGAGTAAAAAGAGATTTTTTTAATTAAGAAGAGAGGTAAAGCTTGTATTATATTACACTTTCTTACGCATGACATTTTATGTTAAAAATAAACAGTGAAGGTTTTAGTAAAGAAATACTGTCTGCATCTGCATTAGAACAGCTAAAGGTAAAAATGAGATATCAACAAGGTGAGACTCATATCAAATATCATTAGCACGTTGTGCGAGTTGCAGAATTGCACGACATATAATCGACTAGCTAAGAACATTTATGGATAAATTTGAAATGTGGTAGTATCCTGTAGAACATAGACAACTTCACTTTCTTTGACTATATACTACCTTGAAAAGTGATAAGAAAATCTTCTTATCAGATATAAGACCCTACTTCAAGACCTACAGCACAATTCACTGCTAAGTTTGGAGAAGCAGTGACAATTGACAAGGAATCGAAATTTTTCTGAAATATTTTTGGCTTACGCCGATAGAAAATCCTGAAAATTTATAGCTTGAATTAATAAATCTACAGAACAGCACGCCACTCAGATTCCAGCAAAATCAGGAATCGAACTGTTCCTAATGTTGCCTAAGTCAGAATTTCCAAATATATTCTTTGCTTCCATATATACTGCATGTGCTTGAGGCAGAGTTTAATACAAAAAAGAAGTGTAAAAGCTCTCGAAGTAAAGAAAGAGCTCAGAAGTAAGCTTATTTCATCTGCCGTGACTTGTAAAAAATACTTCCTTGAATTTGTTATTGTTTGCGAATACAGACTATTACCTTTCTGAGAACAGAGGAATACGCTTTAATGTATAAACATTTGTAAATTCTAGCGTTCTATGTTTCAAATAAGGCATATAATAAGAAATATTAACAAATACATAGTATAATAATAAATATGTGTTGCAGCTATGTTTATTGTATCTTGAAAAGGTTGTATTCAGTTTGTGTTTCCAGTACTAAACTAATTTACAAAGCTAGAAAATAATATAATTTTGTTATGTGCTTAGGTACAGTCTGTCTAAAATTACTATTTATTATTGTACTATGCGTCATTCTGGAATTCAAATCATGGATTAGATATCACGATCACCTGCACGAGCCGCCAGAGCGCACCGTGGCTTTTGCAGAGAAACTACAAACAACTTGTAGCTGCTGCGGCTGGCTCCGTCTGCCTTTCTCTCTTTCAAGGTTTTTTTAGCACTTTGGGAGCACGAGTTGCCCATCCATGCTCATGTACAGGCTTCGAGACTTGGGACCCGATACAATAAGTTTACTGTGCATGTACTATAGGTTGTTGACTCGCTGCATGTAGTGAAAGGTAGAGATGAGTTGCGGTAACAACGTTGCTGTTTAGAGTAGAGTACGGTAGTATGGGGAAACACATAAGTACATTCTGAAAGTAAATATACATTACACAACGACAATGTCAAAGTAATGTGAAAATCATTTATTCTCCTGTCTTTTATAAGCATTTGTGTTTAATTATACACAGTATTAATGGTGGAAATAAACATGTAGCAATTTTAATTTCTTCAGTTATTCTATTGGTCGTCTTTAGGAAGTGCAGTTACAGTACCGAATTGCAATGTACTACAATATACATTTTCAGTGTCTCAAACGTAAATGTTTTTCGCTTATCTGCCAAACACAGTTTGTACTGCGAAAAGCTGCGCTCTATGTCGCGTGACGTGATAGGAGCAAAACGAAAAACATCATTGCAGTCTCTAAGAGACAGTCCTCTATTCTCGGGTGACTCTATGTCCACTAATTTGCTGTTTATGTGACACAATGTTCCATATCCGTTATTTTTACATAAAATTGATTTCCACTTCTGTTTTACACGTTCAGTACCCGGTGTACTTGGTATCTCATTAATTCTCTGTGTCATTTCCTCAATTAATTTGAGGGCTTCCGGCATCTCTTGCTCTGAGTTTTCTAACCGTGTAATAGTTTCAGATACAGTTTGAAAATGGGTTTGTATGAAAACCAAATCATATGTCATAACCGTTCAAATCCAGAGCATTTTCCTTTGCGTATTTGTTGGCATTCGTTCTAAAGTACCCCACCCACTGTACTCTTTACCACTATACTCAGCACGCCGTTATGCGGATTTCCTACTGAACTGCTCTATTGGATCTGAAGTCTCGAAGCCTGCTCATGTACTTGAACCTTTCTATGGCTCAGTCCGAATGCCAGTTGTTGACAAGCACTCCTGTGAAGTTCTTGAAAGAGTTGTGGTACAATGTGCAAAGAAATTGTTGTATATTATTTTTTGCAGACTTCTGAAATATTATGCAAATATATTTTTGTATTACGAAGAAATATGCAATTTTTTAAGCTTATAATCACTGATATACGAAAGCGTTTTGAGGAAAAAAAAATATATAGCATATTTCATAAGTTTGAAATCAAAATAATATGTAACAATTTGTTTAAGCACTGAAAATTTAGAGTGTGACAGTTCTGAAGTGAACAGTGATAATGACGACAAGTTTTGAAATTGTTTTTGGTGCGATGGATACAAATCTTGTTTATAATCTGATTTACTAATTTGATTAATTCTTACGAATTATCTTCAGTCTGTTATTAAAAGCAGAGTATTAAATACTAATAGTCCTATGACTGATTTGAAACTCCGGTAAACTTTTCCAATTAATTACACTCTATTTTTATTTACCCCTAATGTTTTAAATTATGGTTATTGAATTCCGATAATCAAAAGTGATCTAAATATATTCTGTGATTTTTGTACAGATATTCTGTCCCTCTAATTTTAAACGTTTCGTCTAGAACTGTTGACAACGTTTTTAGTTAGTGCTCGCATTTTGCTTATGATATTGTTTGTGTTTTGCTTTAAAAAGGATTTTAGATAAGGACGCAAATAGCTATAGTAGCTGAAGAGCCCTATTAAACCTCACTAACTAACGTCTGTCTTTTGCGTTTATTTACCCATATGAGCATGGCACACGTAAAAGGCAAAAGCAAATAACTGTAGAATAGTAGTAATAGTAAAATAATAATAATAACAATAATGATGATGATCATCATCTTGTAACAAGTCGACCTGGTTGACGAGTTGGTATAGCGCTGGCCTTCTATGCCCAAGGTTGCGGGTTCGATCCCGGGCCAGGCCGATGGCATTTAAGTGTGCTTAAATGCGACAGGCTCATGTCAGTAGATTTACTGGCATGTAAAAGAACTCCTGCGGGACAAAATTCCGGCACATCCGGCGACGCTGATATAACCTCTGCAGTTGCGAGCGTCGTTAAATAAACCATAACATTTCACATCTTGTAACAGAAAAGTAATATTCTACTGTCTATCTTTTGGAAATCTGAAGAAAGATCTAGCATATTTTGCTAAGCGTAGTCTTTTATGAAACACAGAAGGAACAATTCCACATTTAACTGACATTGTGTGCAACTATATTGAGAATAATTCTTACGACATCACGTGTTTGTTCAAGAACAAAGCTCATATCACAGTGCATCGGGCTATTGGTCACGTCATCCTCGCTGCCTACAGTCCCTGCCGCTAGATAGCATTGGCGAGTCATTCGCCACTTTTACAGTGAACTTTCCGGTCTTATCATTGTAGAGTATTTGATACAATTTATATGTATTACTAATGATAATGGTATTAATTATAAGAATACTAATGACTATGGGTATTATTATTATTATTATTATTATTATTATTATTATTATTATTATTATTATTATTATTATTATTATTATTATTATATACAAGGTACAATCAATATATTTCTGAAGTGCACTTGCATTTGAACATACATGCACGTTTCACTGAATATCATTGCTTCCATGCCTCTTGAGTCAGTCTGTCAAACAGCGTGACATTATCTTTAAGAATTGAGCTTCTACACGTGATTTCGTGCAAACATGTCAAGAACCTATTACGATTTTTTCGGGAACGTTTTCATGCACGCCTTATGACTAGTCTTCTTCTCTGCCTTTCAAGTGATGCATTTAGTACAGATGCCAGGCGTTTCTCTGGTTCTAGATAACTTATACTTTTCCTATGCCTCATGTAGTGCCTGCATTCAGAACATTCAGGAAATTATTGATTGTCCCTTGTACGTAAAAAATGTCAGTTTTCGACATTAAATTATGTGTTCTTTATTACATGACTAATTATTTATTATCGAATATATAGATGATGGTGAAATTATTCATAATATCCTATGTTCTTCTGGTTTTAACGCCAAACCTTTATGCTCGAGCTTCAAATGAATAAAATGTTATGAAAGTTTGAAAATCCGATATCACTTTCTTATCAATGGCAATGAGATACGTCCCTCTATTCTGATGTCACTTGCTTAGCAACGGATCATACTCTTGCATTGATATGTTGTTTGTCAAGAGATAGGCTTACTGTTTTGCGTGAATGAAATTATATTTCTAATTCCATTTGTCATAGGTTAATAATATGGCTGTAGACAGTAATGCCTTTGTAAAAACTCGCACAAATATATTTAAAGTCTTTAATAATGAAGGGGAAAAAATAATAAAATACACAAATTTAATAAGGGGAGTATAGGTGGAAACTGACCAAAAATCACATTTTCTAAAAACTACTCTAAAAATATTACGTAGTTTTGGGAATCTTCCCACAAAACCTTACGGCCCAAATGTTAGTCTAAATGGATTTTAAAATTTAAAGAGCCATGATTTATTAAGTGCCATGCCCCTTCTCTATGTACTAGTTAGGCCTACTCAGCTTCTTTGATTTTTTGAAATGATATTCTTCAGAATTTAGAATAATTGATTTATCTTTCGTGTGCTATAACCAGTGCCTGTTGTTGTAGTTCTTTTGGGCCACAAAAGATAAAATTATTATATGGCATGCATATTCAAACTTCAGGACTTCTTATCCACAGTACCCAGTTTTCAATAAATGTTATTTAGTAGGTTTTTTGCGACGCTGTGTCAACATCTTAGGTTATTTAGCGTCTGAATGAGACGAAGGTGATAATGCCGGTGAAATGAGTCCGGGGTCCAGCACCGATAGTTACTCAGCATTTGTTCCTATTGAGTTGAAGGAAAACCCCGGAAAAAACCTCAACCAGGTAACTTGCCCCAACCGGGATTCGAGCCCGGGCCACCTGGTTAGGCGGCTAGACGCGCTAACCGTTACTCCACAGGTGTGGACTTCAATAAAAAATACGGAACATTTTCTCAAGAACTATTTTTGAGATAAAGTGATGAAATTTTGCACATACCTTTATTATTACTTACAAATGGCTTTTATGGAACCCGAAGGTTATTGCCGCCCTCACATAAGCCCGCCATCGGTCCCTACCCTGTGCAAGATTAATCCAGTCTCTATCATCACACCCCACCTCCCTCAAATCCATTTTAATATTATCCTCCCATCTACGTCTCGGCCTCCCTAAAGGTCTTTTTCCCTCCAGTCTGCCAACTAACACTCTATATGCATTTCTGGGTTCGCCCATACGTGCTACATGCCCTGCCCATCTCAAACGTCTGGATTTTAAGTTCCTAATTATGTTAGGTGAAGAATACAATGCGTGAAGGTCTGTGTTGTGTAACTTTCTCCATTCTCTCCATTTTCTATTTACACCTTTATTATTGTATAATGTAAATTTCTCTGCAGCAACTTTGTTTTTAGGTGAATATTAAAGAATTTTAATTTGACAAAGCAATATTTTTTTTTTAATTCCACTACATTTTTAAAAATTTATTTTGAAAAATACGATTTGAAGTTTTAAAATTCTGTCTGCAGGCAATTTTTACATATAATGTAGAGTAAATGTGTACAACATTTCAGAACCATATCATTAATAGATCATGAGAAATGTTCCTTATATTTTGTGACATCAGGTTAGGTTAGGTTGGTGAGTTCCTAATTAAGCTCCCTGACAAGATAAGGTATTGAAATTAAGTATCATAATAGAGTCGGTTATTGTAAATGCCTGTACCAAATGTCAGATGGATAGCAGAAAAATTGTGTGATCAGTGATTAATTACATTCAACTGTGTATTTGAGCCTATTTTTCCCCCATAATTTATTTCACTGTCTGTCATATATACAATCTTTATAATAGAGTCCAGTGTTTGGTCACCGACCCACTGGAAAGAGATTAGCTGTGTAATGAGCATAGCACAAGAGTAGACCTACGCTGTGAGATTAGAGGCTGCATTCATCTTCTGATCAATATAGTGAAGTGTGAGAATAGGCCTACTGTTGGTAGTCGAGTTGCGCTCTCAGTGAGTTTAGTTAATGCTAACGCTAACAGATTCAGGCTTATTGAAGCTGTCGACCCCTATAACTAATGTAATCGTACTATAACTTCACAAACAAATCCCAATCCCACTCCACCTCACTTAAAATCAGTTCAGGATTTCATATCAGAGAAATAATGTAGTGGACTATTCTGAAAGAAAGGAACTCTAAGCGTTAAACTTTAACTTCCTGATAGAAGAGTTTCGGAATGAATACTTCTGTTCGAATGGAGTAAATACCAGTTATGCCATTCTGAAATCAGAGCAGTCGAAAGATATTTCGTACAGAAACATTGAAACACTTAAAAACACAATAAATATCTAATATTAGGCCTATATCTCTGGAAATCTCAAAACAGAGCTTCCTCTTCAAATTTTGTTGCTTCTATTCCGTCAATATTATACAGAGTGTTTCAAAAATAGAGGGCATAATTTCAGATATTTATTCCCTATATGCAGACAATACAAAAAGTTCATTACAACATATGTCCGGAAATGCTGTTTCCGAGTTATGGCCTTCAAAACAGTGATATTCACCAGAACGTTTTTCTTCCCGCAGGTAGTTGCCTTTACAGCAGATGTTCAAAATTTCCACCTCCTGCTTGAATACAGACCTCACATCGATGTCTCATGGCTCTGCGAACACGATCCCAAATTCCAGGAGTATTGCGTATTTCCTCACAACCTGCCACAATACGATTCCGAAGAGATTCCATGTCAGGCACCGGTGACGAATACACCGATGATTTTAAATGGCCCCACAAGTAGAAATCGATGGGGTTGAAATCAGGTGAGCGCGGAGGCCAAGCAATTGGGCCACCTCTACTTATCCATCAATCAGGGTATCTCTCTGTTACAAATGACGAACCAGCGCAGCATTGCCGTTCGCCTTACCGTACATGAAGTGTACTTCTGCCAGCTCCTGATTTTAGTACATGTCGCACAGTACAACGCCAAACACAACACTCAATGTACCCTTCACCTCGGAATTAACTACCAGAATGTCCTCTGTTAATATCTTCTATCACGGCAACTACATGCGGAAAGAAAAACATTCCGGTGAATATTACTCTTTCGAATGCCAGAACTCGGAGACCAAGCATTTCCGGACCTATGTTGTAATGAACTTTTTGTATTGTCTACATATGGGGAATACATACCTGAAATTATGCCCTCTATTTTTGAAACACCCTGTATATGATATTTTTATATTTCTCAACATATTCAATCCTGCTGGCCCTTCACATTTCTGTATTCGGGCCAACATTTCCTTACTTGCACTATTTTCAACTTTAAACACAGACGTATTTTGACACTTGAAGCTTGATCTTACTATGTCTTTCATGTCCCTTCACTTTCACTTGACCATCCTTCTAATTTATCCATTACTGTCCTACTTCTCTTCTCTTATTCTCAGTTCACTTAAAAACCATTCCTATCTTCAAGTTCGTTCTCTACTTTCTCATAACTTAATACAATAAAACCCGTTCAAGACGGAAGTGACATGGCTCTAATTTTTTTCTGTTGTGGACAGGTTTCCTTATTATTCAGGTGTGAAGTTAAAATGGAATATTTTATAATTCGTATAAATGAAAAACAAAATGGCATGTTGCAAACTGCAAGAAATACAAAATATTGCGTTTAATACTACTCACATTAAATCAGATTTCTGTTGCTTATTCCGTTGACGAATAGTTTACATTAAAGCAGTGTGTCCAAAATATTATTTCTGTTTTAGTCAATATTCTGTAAGAACTTCTGTGACATAATGTTCACAGCTAATATTTTACTTGAAAAATTCTGATACTATCATTTTAAGATATTTCTAAAAAATATGCGCTAGAAGAAAACTTCCTTTTGTAGGAAAACTGCGTAAAAATCAATTTACGACATATATAGCCAGGGACCGGATTTTTATGTAATTACATATTATATTCCTTTCAATCTAACCGTATATAAATAACAAATCTTTGCGAATTTTGTAATTACCATTAATATAATAAAATTTGATATTACATATTTTTATATATTTACCCCACATTACATATTATGGCCTGGTATTACATAAATCTACATATTTAGGGGGTTTATTCATTTTTACTTCTCTAAAAGGAAAAAAATTGAAATACACAGATTTAAAAAGCCTTTTTACCTACTCAAGAAAGGATATATTTCGGCATGAAACACAACCTCCTTAGTTCCAGGTAAACAACAGTTATTAAATGCCTAGAGTTTGAGGTTTTAGTAGGTACTTTGTTTCTTACAGGGAGCAGCTAAAACGCATGTGTTCCACATCTCCTCTTATTTTCTCCTAATCCAGTAAAGCGAAACAGTGTTTGCAGTACTGTTGTGTCATTCATTTCACTCAGTTCTCTAGTTTTAGTACTTACAGTATAAAGTGCAAGTGAGTTTATCTACTACTTCTAACTAACTCTCTAAAAAGGCCCCTGTATTTTCAATCCTAATGAAAAAATTAAAATAATGGATCGCGATGGACGAAAGTTTCACTACAGATGGAAAAATTGCAATGTGTCAAGTATGCTGTAAAAAAGTCGGGTGCTCTATGAAATCACAATTGGAGTCTTACCTATCCTATACCTGGCACATATTGATATTAAATGTTTTCATGATTTTACATATTTTGGTACATATTCAGCTTATTTTTCTTACATAAATATGTACATATTTCACACCTTGATATTACATAAAAATCCGGTCCCTATTTATAGCAGTATACGCCGAAAAGACAATTCTCGTATTTAAAAAACTGCGTAAACATCATTTTGCGCTCTGCTATGTAAATCTTTAACTCAAGTGAGGGACCTATCACACATAAGAAAATACAGGTTTCGCTAAATGAAACCAAATGTAACTGGGATCTGCACAGGTCATTTTACTTCTAAAACATTACCACCTAATAGTAATGCAGGTATCTCTTGTCCCCTTAAATATTTTAGGAAGTACGGTATATATTCAGTTTTAATTCTTCCCTTTCTGAAAGTTCGCTTAAAAATCTCCTCCAGGCTTGTTTTTCTACGGAGAAACCCATTGTTACATCATAATACCTTTTAATAATCCTGGAACAAAAGGCTCCGTTCTCCGAATTGCAGCAGCAAACAAATAATCCACTCCAGTCAATAGCTCTACACTCTGCCGGTTTTTGTCTGAAGTTTGGAAGAATGTTCTTTTACATCAATACAGCTAACAAGAACACATCCGAAGCTTTAGCAACCATTTACCAAGCTTCTTCTAATGAAGTTGTAATTGATGCTATATTCGCTTCTCTCTCCATAAAGTTAATAGTATTATAAATCACTTCTCTTGTATGGATTTTCATATTCCTTCATTTAGATCAAAGAGAAGACTTTTTTCCTGTAAATATACCTACAAACTAATCCTGTCTAACTGAACTGACTACATAACACTAATATGTGCTATCGCTAACGTAAATTATTAAGTTCCGAGCATAAATTATAATAAAAACAAATGATATTGAATTACAATTTTACATATAGCTGACAAACAATATTTGAAATATGACAATTTAACAACAGTAGCGGTTCGTACAAGGGTGCAAACGTACACGCTCTAGGGAAATTTAACTTATTAAAATTAATATGACATACTAGTATAGTAGATATTCGAACTTTCAGGGGTGCAGACTGTAATTCTGACCATTATTTGGTGATTGGAGAATTAAGAGAAAGATTATCAGTAGCCAAGCGAGTAGAGCAACAAGTTAATATTACTAAATTCAATATTTTGAAATTAAAGGACGAGGAAGCTAAGCAAAATTATCAGGTCGAAATTTCGAATAGGTTTGCCACTTTAGAAAGTTCCGACGAAGTTGAGAAAGAATTAGATGTTAATAGCGTGTGGGAAAATATCAGAGATAGTATCAAAATTGCAGCTGAGCAGAGCATAGGTTATTATGAAACTAAGAAAAAGAAACCGTGGTTTGATGAAGATTGTTGCATGGTAGTAGAAAGAAGGAAACAGGCAAAATTGAAATTCTTACAGGATCCAGTTGAGGAGAAGAGAGATAATTATTTCAATGAAAGACGGGAAGCAAGTCGTACACTTAGGAATAAAAAGAGAGGTTACTTGAAGGAAAAACTGAATGAGGTAGAAACAAATAGTAAGAATAAAAACATTCGAGATTTATATAAGGGTATAAAGGAATTTAAGAACGGATATCAGCCAAGGGTAAACGTGATCAAGGATGAGAATGGTGACTTGCTTGCAGACTCTCCATCAATCCTAAACAGATGGAAAAACTATTTTGCGCAACTACTAAATGTACATAGGCCAAATAGAAATGATCGGGACGAAATTGAAATACAAACTGCTGAGCCATTTATACCCGAACCCACGCTTTCAGAAGTCGAAATTGCGATAGAAAATCTGAAAAAGTACAAGTCTCCAGGTATCGATCAAATTCCAGCAGAATTAATACAAGAGGGTGGAAGTGCATTATATAGCGAAATTTATAAACTTGTACTTGCTATTTGGGAAAAGGAAATTGTACCAGAACAATGGAAGGAGTCCATAATTGTACCTATTTTTAAAAAGGGGGACAAAACCAACTGTGGTAACTTTCGAGGAATATCACTTTTGTTGACGTCGTACAAAATTTTGTCCAATATTCTTTTGAGGAGATTAACTCCGTACGTAGATGAAATTATTGGGGATCATCAGTGCGGTTTTCGGCGTAATAGATCGACTATTGATCAGATTTTTTGTATTCGGCAGATAATGGAGAAAAAATGGGAGTATAAGGGTACAGTACATCAGTTATTCATAGATTTCAAAAAGGCTTATGACTCGGTTAAGAGGGAAGTATTATATGATATTCTTAATGAATTTGGTATTCCCAAGAAACTAGTTCGATTAATTAAAATGTGTCTCAGTGAAACATACAGCAGAGTCCGTATAGGTCAGTTTCTATCTGATGCTTTTCCAATTCACTGCGGGCTAAAGCAGGGAGATGCACTATCACCTTTACTTTTTAACTTCGCTTTAGAATATGCCATTAGGAAAGTTCAGGATAACAGGCAGGGTTTGGAATTGAACGGGCTACATCAGCTTCTTGTCTATGCAGATGACGTGAATATGTTAGGAGAAAATACACAAACGGTTAGGGAAAACACGGCAATTTTACTTGAAGCAAGTAAAGCGATCGGTTTGGAAGTAAATCCCGAAAAGACAAAGTATATGATTATGTCTCGTGACGGGAATATTGTACGAAATGGAAATATAAATATTGGAGATTTATCCTTCGAAGAGGTGGAAAAATTCAAATATCTTGGAGCAACAGTAACAAATATAAATGACACTCCGGAGGAAATTAAACGCAGAATAAATATGGGAAATGCGTGTTATTATTCGGTTGAGAAGCTCTTATCATCCAGTCTGCTGTCCAAAAATCTGAAAGTTAGAATTTATAAAACAGTTATATTACCGGTTCTTCTATATGGCTGTGAAACTTGGACTCTCACTCTGAGAGAGGAACATAGGTTAAGGGTGTTTGAGAATAAGGTGCTTAGGAAAATATTTGGGGCTAAGCGGGATGAAGTTACAGGAGAATGGAGAAAGTTACACAACACAGAACTGCACGCATTGTATTCTTCACCTGACATAATTAGGAACTTGAAATCTAGACGTTTGAGATGGACAGGGCATGTAGCACGTATGGGCGAATCCAGAAATGCATATAGAGTGTTAGTTGGGAGACCGGAGGGAAAAAGACCTTTAGGGAGGCCGAGACGTAGATGGGAGGATAATATTAAAATGGATTTGAGGGAGGTGGGGTATGATGATAGAGACTGGCTTAATCTTGCACAGGATAGGGACCGATGGCGGGCTTATGTGAGGGCGGCAATGAACCTTCGGGTTCCTTAAAAGCCATTTGTAAGTAAGTATTAATCTCATGAATTTTAAGATCATTTTATATCAAACAAATGAAAACGCAACATATACAGGGTGCCCCATTTATCTTGTGCACCTATTATAACAGTTTTGTTTGGATAGGTATTGGAATTTTTGTTTTTGAGCGTTATGTTAGAACGAGGGGCTAACATGAGTATGGAGATTTGGTGCATGTAACTACATTATGGTACAAGATACACGTGACGTCATAAATTTTTCAAATAGCACTACATACTTTAATCATGTTACATTGATTACACACATTAAGACGAGTTCAAAAATGTATAACAATGTCATCTTCCTAATCAGTAACAACAAAACGAAACAAAGACGTACTTCCAATGTGATAATGTTATTCTTCGAGAATCACAGATGTTCCAAATGGTGACCATTCACATTAAAGCACATTCGAAGGCGTTCCCCGAAAGACCGTATGGCTGCCCTGCATGTTGCTGACTGAATGGACACACAAGCCTGTCGAATGAGTTGCTGCATGTCGTCTGATGTTGTCAGAATGTTCTGGTACACACTGTCCTTTACTGTTCCCCACAGGAAGAAGTCGAGTGGCTACAGGTCCGGAGAACGTGCAGGCCACTGTACGTGGATTGTGGCGTGGATAGTTTTTGTGGTTTCTTTACATGTTAAGACAGCAAAAACACAACAACGACGTGTACGGACGTCAGTCGTCTTTCGTTTTCTGTAAGTTAATGTACAAGATAAATGGGGCACCACAACAAACGACACATACTGATGGCATTCATTATGCATTTTGCTGTTGTTATTGATTGAGAAGGTGACATTGTAATACATTTTTGAACTCGTCTTAATGTGTGTAATCAATGTAACATGACTAAAGTATGTAGTGCTATTTGAAAAATTAATGACGTCACGTGTATATTGTACCATAATGTAGTTACATACACCAAATCTGTACACTCACGTTAGCCCCTCATTCTAACATAACTCTCAAAAACAAAAATTCCAATGCCTATCCAAACAAAAAAGTTGTAATAGATGCACAAGATAAATGGGACACCCTATATATATAGTTCAGATAATCAAGAACTAGATAATGAAAGTTTTACCACGCATACACCTAGGTGCGGCTGAAGTTGTTTCGAGTGAAGCCCATAAAGTCTTGAAACAAGAGAGTACTAGGGCGAGAAAAGCCGTACAATTGTTACATGACTCTACTACTCCATTTGTGAGGCTGTAGTACTCAGACTATTCTGTAATTCGAAGCACACATGCCCTTCAGTTAAGTTTTTATGTGATTTGTATTGACTATTACACTCTTACTACGTCATACTACTTTTGACCAATAAAACTGTACGAAAGGACGTGTTTCAACCAATCATGGCTGCTTAACGCTACAATTTTATCACTTCCCTAGCATTCGTTTTTTATCACTACCAAAGCATTTGTCTTTTGTTTGTCAACATTTCAATAAATTCTTTACGGTACTGTAAAACATGCTTTGAGATCGTCATTTGTTTCCCATACATATAGTCAACTGAAAATGGCGACTCCGTTCAAATGCTTTGGTGAAGCTAACATTAGCAAAATAGAAATTTAGTAAGTCAATTAATACCTATTTTATGGTATTAGAGTACTTTATTTCACGGGAGGAAATCTAACGCAGAATAAATATGACAAATGCCAGTTATTATTCGGTTGAGAAACTTTTGTCAAAAAATCTGAAAGTTAGAATTTATAAAACAGCTATATTACCGGTTGTTCTGTATAATTTTGTAAAACTTCGATTCTCACATTGAGAGAGGAACAGAGATTAAGGGTATTTGACTATAAGGTTCTTAAGAAAATATTTTGGGCTAAGAGGGATGAAGTTACAGGAGAATGGAGAAAGTAACACAACACAGAACTGCACGCATTATATTTTTCACCTGACATAATTGGGAACATTAAATCCAGACACTTGAGATGGGCAGGGCATGTAGCACGTAGCGGGCGAATCCAGAAATGCATATAGAGTGTTAGTTGGGAGGCCGGAGGGAAAAATACCTTTGGGGAGGCTGAGAAGTAGATTGGAGGATAATATTAAAATGGATTTGAGGGAGGTGAGATACGATGATAGAGACTGGATTAATCTTGCACAGGATAAGGATCGATAGAGGGCTTATGTAAGGGCGGCAATGAACCTGCGGGTTCCTTAAAAGGCATAAGTAAGTAAGATGCCACTAAGTGTTGTATGCAACTCGTGGATAATCTTATTATGGCACTCGTGAAAATTGTCACTCATGCCATATTAATTAAGATTATCTACTTGTTGCACAAATAAATATTTTTTTTTAACATTTCCAGTAATACAACAATACCGATATGCCTATTTGTAAAAGAATATAAACATTATAATGACTCTATATTGTTAGATGGTTCCTGGGATAGCAGGTTTCGAGAAGAGGAATTCTAGTGTATAAACATTCGGTATAGTAGGAGGAAGTACCAGACGAAAATATGTGCAATTTTCAGGCAAAGCAGGCGAAAGTGTACGATATTGAAGCACATGGTGGCAGAATGCAAATTCCCCCCGAAGTTTTAGAGGTCTAACGTAATTACTCAAATGAGCTCAATGGTCAGATAGAGGCCTATTACATAAGGTCTAAGTGAAGAAAGCTGGACATACTGTATTTTAATTCACTAGAGCCCGGATGTTTGGCAAAATGCCTTTTTTACTGGGTGGAAGTAAATCATTATTTGCATAGGTAGAAATGTGATTTGGAGTAAATCAAAGTGATAGGGCTAATTTTTAATTTGCCTATTTTGCCTTTTTAAGGTGTTTCTTACTAATAAATGCCTTTTTGTCACTTTAAAGCAATATTTCTTGTTTATTTGCAATTTTCTATTTAATATAATGTAATGAACATGAAATTTAAATATTTGAAACAGTGACTATCTTTACTAACAATAGTAAACAAAAGCAATTTATTTCGGTGCTTAATCAGCTAATAATCGTGTTTAATACTATTGGTGTAATATGAATAATGATCGACAATCCACAGTTACAAATATAATATTGTCATTTCTTCACGGTACCAGCAATCAGCTTTATAATTTTAAATATTAACCTCGTTCTCATAGAAATGTCACGTAGCATTTCCAATTGTTTGCTTTTATATTTTAAAATCTTACTGTTACAATTTTGTGCTACACGTGTTTATTATTGTAGGAGAAAGAAATTTGAGTCAGTAACAGTCAGTTATTTTCGGGTGACAGAAGGTATAAGATCAGTTAGCTAGAATGCCTAAATTCAGTAAATCATTGAAAACTAAACTACATGCTTACGTTAGTGAATTTGGTGCCTAAGGGCCGTAATCATAGATATTCTTAGCGCGGGCTTCCGGTGGATGATCAGCGAACTAACGTCTTTCGTATTCATAAACCAGTGTTAGCGATATGATATGATATGATATATATGAAATGATATGATATATGATATGATATATGATATATGATATATGATATGATATGATATGATATATGATATGATATGATATGATATGATATGATATGATATGATATGATATGATATGATATGATATGATATGATATGATATGATATGATATGATATGATATGATATGATATATGAATCCTGTACAAGTAACCAGTCGATAGCCGGGGCTAGTTTAGCACGCTCGTAGCGCGGGCTAGCGAAATGTCTATGAATAGCACCCCATGTGTTTTTAAACCAATGGAACAGTTTTGTTATGTAAGGTTTGTGAAAAGACAGTTTATCGCCAGTAATCGCACTAGAGGTTTCGATTTATCTAGAGAAAATCAAAACTCGAGTGAGATTTAATTGACTATTACACGATTAGAAGAAAGTATATAAAGATTAGAAGTAATGAAGTACTCTAATACAATAAAATCTTGACTTACGAAAATACTGAACTGCCTTCAAATATGTTATTGTACCATTGTATTCCGCTAGCTGGCAATAGTGTGTTATGATTAGCTATTTTCTTGTTATCAGTTGTGCCAACTATGGAATCTTCATTGAACTCTGTGGACTGTTACTGGTCAAGAAGGCTTTGTTGATTTAGTTCCATTTTTATTAAAACATTTGCATTCCACTTCAATCATCCGGATCCCAGTAATCAACCTCACTTGACAGATGATTATCAATAAATCTTAGTATTAAACAATCTCTGGTACGTGACTATCCATAATATCACACAGCAGAAGCTATAACATGACCTAAATATAATAAACAAGAGTTTGAAAAGTTATAATTAGGAGTGATGAAATAAGAAAAGTTTTAATTAAGGATGATGAAATAAAAAATAAACATTAATAATTTTAATAGGAACAATTATTGAAAGTACAATTTTCAAATTTGAATGTTTTAGTGGTTGGTGGCTCAGTTGATGTTATATTTTACGTGTGCGTAAAAGAAGTGGAACTCGTTGATGTACATGGTGTATTCCTCAACTTATTCAGGATTTCCGAATGGTGCTCTTCATTTATTTGTAAATAGGATTTCAGGGAAGATGCATAGTATGACCAGTGATCTTTATTAATTCTTGTTCTTGAATGCCAATGCGAGTCATATTTGAAAGTGCTGTGTATCGACTGGAGTGGTTTGTAATTTCTGTTTTTTTTTTTTTTTTTTTTTTTTTTTTTTACGTCCAGACTAATGCAGCTTGAAATGTTCGCAAACAAAGAAACAAATGCTAGGGTAGTGATAAAATTAAACACATGCTAGGGACACGATAAAATTTTGCGGTATGTAGCCATGATTGGTTGAAAGACGTCCTTTCGTACCGTTTTATCGGTCAAAAGTAGTATGACGTAGTAAAAGTGTAATAGTCACGAAAAAAAGTATTTTATAAGTCAACATGTGTCACCTACGAAGTAAATATGAGAGTTATGCTGATATAATTTAAATTTATTGCTAAAATATATTATGCCTTTTTAAAATTTATAATGTCTTTTTCAAAAATTATTTTGCCTTTTGTTTACGTTTTTATTGCCTTTTTTGTCTGCCCGTTTTAACTTTTATAAGTGCCTAAACATCTGGGCTCTAGTAATGAAGTATGGAATTCAAAGAACCTTCAGTACGCATGTGCGTCAATAACTGCATCCCGTCACCAGCCTGCACTGTACAGGTGCATTGTTGCAGAGTTTGACTTTGAGGTTACAGTGCTGTGGAATATGGTAACCAATCACATGTAGCTACTTGAACACTGTCGCTGGAAGGGAAATTGCAATGTCTGTGGCAGATGGTCATCTTCCCACTAATTAATCCCATCATTGAATCCTACTCAACCTTGCCTTTAACAGTGGAACTACTTGTTACTGACAGCAGGATTACATTTCAGTAATTTCGGGCTGTCATTCAAATAGACATTGAAATGGAATTCCATAAATTTCCTCACTGATATACATAAACACTTACTGTTTATTAAAGTCACTAATGAAGACACAAATTGAATTATTGGAAAGACCGATAATTCATGGGAGGTGTAAACGTAGGAGGAAGAAGAATACATAGCATAAGATTTGCTGATGATATGGCGTTGTTAGCAGAAGAGGAGACGATACTAAGGGATATGCTACTGGAGCTAAATGACAGCTGTGAGCAATATGGGATGAAGATAAATGCCAACAAAACGAAGACCATGGTTGTAAGGAGAAAAATAAAGAAGGTAAACCTGCGAATTCTAAATGAGGCAGTAGAGCAAATGAACAGCTTCAAATACTTGAGATGTACCATAAGCAGTAACATGAGCTGCAGCCAGGAAGTCAAAAGGAGGATAGCAATGACAAAGAAAGTTTTTAATACGAAAAGGAGCATCTACTGCGGACCTCTGGAGAAAGAACTAAAGAAGAGACTAGTGTGGAGTGTGGCATGTATGGGGCAGAAACATGGACATTACGACGAAGTGAAGAAAAGCAGGTAGAAGCATTTGAAATGTGGATATGGAGAAGAGTGGAGCGTGTGAAGTGGACAGACAGAATAAGAAATGAAGTTGTGTTGGAAAGAGTGAGTGAAGAAAGAATGAAGCTGCAACTGATCAGGGAGAGGAAAAGGAATTGATTGGGTCGCTGGCTGAGAAGAAACTGTCTATTGAAGGATGTACTGGAAGGAATGGTGAGCGGAAGAAGAGTTCGAGGCAGAAGAAGATATCAGATGATAGACGACATTGAGATATTTGGATCATCTGCGGAGACTATGAGGAAGGCAGAAAATAGAAAAGATTGGAGAAAGCTGGGTTTGCAGTGAAAGACGTGCCTATGAGCAGAACACGTATGTATATGTATGTATACACCGTTTCCGGCCTATAGGTTTAATATTTTAAGAGATTATATATTTAAAGTAAGCCATACTTAATGAAAAACCTGATATTGTGTGATATAGATAGTGGTGTCATTTACGATATATTTCAAATAATTTCCGCATGTGAACCCGCAGTGGCCCGGCAGATGTACCTATACTCCACCTACATCCAGGTATTAAGCAACATTTTCGGTTTGATGTTGAAGATGACTTGATAAATGTATCGTCGCAAATGATATAAGTTTTCCACAGGAGTGTTGTACACTTAGTCCTTCACTAAACCCCATAGAAAAAGTCCATATCTGAGGAGCGTGGAGGCCAAGTGGGTGGTTCAGCCCCTTTCAATCTATCGACCGGGGAACTGCTCATCAAAAATTCTCACACCTGGACCGCAAAGTAGGTTGGGGCCCCGTCTTACTTGGAAAATTGTTCCAAGAGGTAATTGAGGCACAGTGTAATTTTTCAACATATCCAAATAATTTGTTCCTGGCACTGCTTTCTCAGCGAAGAAAAACGGGCCTATTATCCTATTTTTTCATTAGTGTACACCACATATTTAATTTTGGTGAGTCTCTTTCGATCTCACAAACCTCACGAGGACGTTCACTAACCCAGATACGACAATTATGTCTGTTAACTTTCCTACACATGTTGAAAGTTGCTTCATCAGAGACGCACATTTTATTCAGTAAAGCACCGTCCTCTTAAATTTGATTGAAAACGTCTTCAGAAAACGTTTGTCATTTACGTTTGTCATCAGGATAGATTCACTGACATCATTTACTCTTGTAGGCCTGTAGACGTAATCTTTTGTGGACTACATCATGACCTGGCGCTTCGAATTGACTACTGTGTTCGATTTCCATTAGTGGCCATACTCATACGCATCAGAGTTTCTGACACAATCATATAATATCTCATAACGAAATAGATTGACTTTAAATTGTTTCCACTTACCTCATCATTTAACTTGTTTTACTTACTATGCTGGTCCTATTCATACTTTTCTTATTTATCCTGGGTCTACTAGGATATATAGGGAATCTACTTCGTTACTTGATTTTATGTAATACTAAACTCAAAAGGAAGTGTTACATAGTTTAATCAGTCTTATTACTGTTTCTGAATTACTTACACAATACTGTCGCAGCTAACGTCGTCATCTTATGAGATTTTTTGTACGACTTCGGGACCAAGCAACAAACTCTCTGTCAGTTCTTATGAACTCTCTCCTTACAACTCCGTCTAATTAATTAACAAAACGCTTTTTATGTTCTGCCACCGACGCGACGCGACGCTTTGGTTGGAACGTCACCCACACTACCGTCCAGGTGAGAATGGCCTTAAGATCTTTTCGTGTTGATAAAAAAATGACGAGTCATCTTAATTAACATTCTGCCCGAATTATTAAGACACATTTTTGCTTAAGGGGAGTGGGTAATGATGCCTGTGTGAGTAAAGAATTTCAGTACAGAAACTTAGTTCAATATTTCTGGGCTTTTAGTGATAAGTAAAGGGCGGAAAAATGTGCGTTATGACTTAAGTTCAGTGTCAACGGACTATACTGTTGTCATTCGCTCACGTAAACAGCGGCAAGAGAGTACAGTCTGATAATGAGAACCTCATCATTCCATTCTATCGATCTATAAATACTGGAATGAAGTTGTAATATAGTTAGGATTTAAAAACTTATCTCAAATGTTAACAGCCACCGCCTGGATGATTAAAGGATGCATTACACTTAACCACAATATACATCCGTAAATTATCGATAAAGTTCGACGTCTCTCACTCAAACAGTTTTTCAACATCGAAATCTTCTTTCCGTGTCACAAGATGTTAGAGATATGTTTCTTGCTGTTACAATGTCGCTCTATGTAATATTTCCTACGTATTTTAAGTTCACATTTGCACATGGTACAGAAAATGTTTTCTCCTTCCGGAGTCAAAATCTCTCTCCCATATATATTTCTTAGACTGTTTAATACCAAATCCTTCGGCTTAGGCATTTTCAATCATCTTTATACAGCACTATCATCTGCACAAGGGCACCATACGACTAGAAGTTGACACTGAACGTCATTTGTTAGTTCCTCCTTGTATTGCCGCCCTCTGGTAGTGCATTTATGTTATTGTGCATGTACCTGTGACGTCATACATACTTCAGAACAAACTAACCTGTATCGCGTGGTAACGCACATTTTTCCGACCTCTAGTGATAAGAGTAGAGTAATCATTTCCACGGTTCTACAATATATCATTTTGAATATAGTGGTATAAAGGACAACTAATTAGTTTCTTATCCAAGTGTAAAAGAAAGGCCCTAACTGATAACCTGTCTTCCCACTTTGCTAAATCTACTTCAAACATCAGGTGCACATTACTTGCTACCACCTTCACTCATATACCTTGTATTTTTTTTTAAGTTATCAAGGAATGCATATTGTAAATTCAAAAGCGAAATTTAATTAAATATTTCAGCCTTAGTGAAACGGAAAAAATATTAAAGTCTTATTAACAATGTTTTCCATTTTTAAATGCATATATGTTAGAGATGAACAAAAGTAACTGCCGCTCTCGCTCGCTGTATTCGTTGCATTTGTCTTTCGAGTCTCGCTCATCATTCTCTAAATAGCATTTGGTCGGCGTGGAAAGATTTCGTAACTTTGAATAACATGCATGATTAAAATAAATAGCATTATAAATGTTTA